>NW_007252306.1:163553-164332 GCF_000164805.1 Carlito syrichta | reverse complement strand
AAGAGGGGAATTTATATCCCTACAAAAACACATGAAGAAAATGGAAGGAACAGAAATTCACAACCTAACAAGCACCTAACGAAGCTGGAAAAGCAAGACTACAAAAACCCTAATTTCAGCAGAAGAATCCAGATCACCAAAATAAAAGCCCAAATCCAGGACATAGAAGACCAAAAGATAATACAAAAAAATCAATGAAACAAAAAGCTGGTTCTTCGAAAGGATAAACAAGATCGATGGTCCCCTAGCTAGAATGACCAAGAAAAAATGAGAAAAAAACCAAATAAGCACAATCAGAAACACAAAAGACAAAGTCACATCTGACCCTGAAGAAATACAAAAGATCATTAGAGACTACTACATACAACTTGTATGGAAACAAACTTGAAAACCTTAAGGAAATGGAGGATTTTCTGACATCACACAACCTACCCAGATTGGAACAAGAAGAAATTGAGACCCTAAATAGAACAATAACAATCAAGGAGATCAACTAGGTAATAAGAAAACTTCCTACAAAAAAAAGCCCTGGTCCAGATGACTTTCCAGCAGAATTCTACAAGACATTCAAGGAGGAGCTGATACCAATCCTACTGAAGGTATTCCAGGCGATAGAAAAAGCTGGAACTCTCCACAAATCATTTTACGAAGCCAACATCACATTGATACCCAAGCCAGGTAAAGATCCAACAAAGAAAGAGAACTACAGGCCAATATCTTTGATGAACATAGATGCTAAAATTCTCAACAAGATCCTAGCAAACCGGGATTCAGCAATA
>NW_007252306.1:98532-162352 GCF_000164805.1 Carlito syrichta | reverse complement strand
CTACCACTTGGGAGAGGAGAACCTATTCAGTAAATGGTGCTGGGAAAACTGGCTGACCACATGCAGAAGATTGAAACAGGACCCCTATCTATCCCCATGCACAAAGGTTAACTCCAAATGGATCAGAGACCTAAATGTAAAACCGCAAACCATAAGAACCTTAGAAAAGGAAGGAAATACCCTCATGGAAATCGGAACTGGCATCCAATTCCTGAACAAAAACTGAAACCCACAGGTCATAAGAGAGAAGATAGACAAGTGGGACCTTATTAAACTGACAAGCTTCTGCAAAGCCTAAGAAACCATCAAGAGAGCAGGGAGACAGCCTACAGACTGGGAAAAAGTGTTAGCCAACTCCAGGTCTGACAAGGCTTAACATCCTGGATCTACAAGGAAATAAAACGTGCTGAAAAGAAAAAAACAAACAACCCCATTATAAATTGGGCAAAAGATATGAACCGACACTTCACAAAAGAAGACATCCGAGCAGCCAACAAACACGTGAAGAAATGCTCAACCTCACTAATCATCAGGGAGATGCAAATCAAAACCACACTGAGATACCACCTAACTCCAGTCAGAATGGCAATTATCAACAACTCAAAAAATAACAGCTGCTGGAGAGGGTGTGGTGAAAAGGGAACACTTCTACACTGTTGGTGGGAGTGTAAACTAGTGCAACCTCTGTGGAAAGCAGTGCAGTGATTCCTAAAAGCTCTAAAAATCGACTTTCCATATAACCCTGCAATCCCCCTACTGGGAATACATCCTGAAGAACTCAAATCACTGTATAAAAAAGATACCTGCACACATATGTTTATTGCAGCATTGTTCACAATAGCAAGAACCTGGAAACAACCATGCTGCCCATCGAAAGAGGACTGGATTTAAAAAATGTGGTACATATACACAATGGAATACTACGCAGCCATAAAAAAGAACAAAATCATGAATTTTGCAGCAACCTGGATGGAACTAGAGTCTATAATACTGTGTGACCTCTCACAGAAACAAAGATCCGAGTATCACATGTTCTCACTCATATAATGGACCTTGAACATCCAATGTAATACTATAAGAAAATGACTGATGGTACTGGGAAAACTATTGGGGGGTGAGGGGGATGGGATTAACAGTAGCAAATATCTGCCTGGGGATGGGAAAACACCTCTTATCAACAGGGTGCCTGAATGAAAAGTAATTGTACACCTAACCCTTAACTGTACCCCACAAAACCATAATAAAAAAATATTGATTTAAAAAAAAAATGAACCAAACATGGTGACTACTCAGGAGGCTGAGGGGGGAGGATCACTTGAGCACAGAAGTTAGCAGCTACAGTGAGCTATAATCAAACCACTGCATTGTAGTTTGGATGATTGAGCAAGATCCTTTCTCAAAAATAAATCTATAAATAAACAAAAACTGCACATGTACACATACACATACATAGCATTATAAATTTATTTCAAAATAATAAATAGCATTTTATACATATAAATCTAGATAACATATTGAACACTAAGAAAATAAGTGAAATTAGGATCACAGTATAATAAAAGAAGATTGTTGCTTTAGAAATTCAAGATAGCAAAGCAAGGCAGGAATAGTCCTACTTGCATAAAACCCTAGGCCCACATGGAATTTATTTAAGAAAGCCTTAGTTACCCATAATCTGTAGAAATTTGTAACACAGCAACAACAACAAAAATTAGGGCTAGTATTTGACTGATGCTTTTATGATGAAACCTATTCAAGGTAAGAATTTATCATGAAGAAGGAAAGAAATATTCTCTGAGATTCACATTGTCTTTTAAGAGATAACTTTATAGTCAGCATTTAATATTGTTCCTCAAATTTTTCTAGGTAAGGCTATCATTATTTCAAATAAATTTACAGAAAATGTTGTAAAATAAACAGTACATCTGACTTTCAAAAGAATGGCTATCAAAATTAATTACTATAATTTTCACATTTATATATGACTAAAGTGCTACTCCTAATTAGAGATTTAAAGTATTGCTATTAAGATAGAACAAAATCATTCAAGCATCTTTGAATGCAAAAAGAATTACTGAAGAATTTTTAAAATGAGAGCCTTCATACCTCCGAGTATGAAACACCAGAAAATAACTTTGTAATACAAAAAAGTTTGTGACCTAGAGTTTTTAAGCTTTGCCAGATGTTATTCATATGTGAAAAACAGAAATGTATGATCATAGATGCAATAATTAAAGAAACGTAACTCCCACGTATATTTCCTGAGTGAAAAAAAAAATGGAACAATTAATCTGTTCATGAGAATAACCTATAGTAAAGAATTCCAGAATAGGAAAATTATACTGTGAAAAGACATTGGATAAACATTTAAAGAAAGTAAACCTGAATAACTGTTATAAGTGCAGAAATGAAAGATAGAAAAGCCATGCATAATTTTTAAATAAAAATATTTTAAGCCAAGTAAAATTTTAATATTAAAAATGTGGTTATGAAATCACATATTGTCAATAAATAAAAGAGTCTTGGAAGAGTATGGGAAAGAAGGAACATAAATGTTTTGAAAATATATGCATGGTCATCAATAGATATTATTTTCCTTGCCATTAGAACATTATGTATACCACAATAATCTAAATTATGAAATATTAGAAATATAGAAAACTTGATTTACAATTGCTAAAGTCCTTAGTAACTCCTCTATATCCAAGCTCCCTATATCCAAGGAACTTTTGGTTCCTTTTTTTGTGTGTTTGTTTGTTTGTTTGCTTGCTTGCTTGAGTCCAGATCTTGCTTAGTCACCCAGGCTGAAGTGAGTGGCAAAATCACAGCTCACAGCAATCTCAAACTCCTGAACTCTGAAGATCATTCTCATTTTCTATTAGGTCAATATAACTTTTATGTCAAAATTGAAATAATCATAAGAATAGTCATTCTTGAAACAATCTCTCATAAACATTAATCAAATATTCTCAATTTCTCAACCAATGCATCTTTGACAAAGCCTCCACCACCAACCAGTTGGGAGAGGACAACCTATTTAATAAATCATAGTGGGAGAACTGACTGATCACATACAGAAGATTGAAACAGGACCCCTACCTATCACCATACACAAAAATCAACTCTAAATGGATCAAAGAGCTTAACATAAAACCTCAAACTTAGAAAATGCAGGAGATACACTTATAGAAGTTGGAACTGGCATCCAATTCCTGGTCCAAACCCAAGTGCCCATGCTGTAAGATACAAGATAGACAAGTGGGATCTCATCAAACTGACAAGCTTCTGCAAAGCCAAAGAAACCATGAAAAGAGCAGAAAGCCCACAGGCTGGGAAAAAAATATTTTCTAATTGTATGTCTGACAAAGGCCCAACATCTAGAATCTACAAAAAACTCAAATGTGCTGAAAAGAAAATAACAAACAGCTCCATTACAAAGTGGGCAAAATATATGAATAGACACTTCTCAAAAGAAGACATACAAGCAACCAACAGATACATGAAAAAATGCTCAGCCTCACTAGTCATCAAAGAAACGTGAATTAAACTCCACCGAGTTAACACCTAACACCCGTCAGAACGGCCATCATCAATAATTCAAAAAACAAACAGAAGCCGGAGAGGATGTGGGGAAAAGTGAACACTTCTACACTGGTGGTGTGAGTGCAAAGTAGTACAGCCTCTGTGGAAAACAGTTTGGCCATTCCTAAAAGATCTAAAAATCAATCTCCCATATAACCCCGCAATCTCCCTACTGGGAATATACCAGGAGGAACTCAAATCACTTTATGAAAAAGATATCTGCACACATATGTCTATTGCAGCATTGTTCACAATAGCAAAACCTGGAACAGCCATGCTCCCCATGGAAGGATGATTGGATTAAAAAAATGTACATATACACAATGGACTATTACACAGCCATAAAAAAGGACAAAATTATGAACTTCACAGCAACTTGGAGGGACTTAGAGTCTATACTAGTGAGTGATCTATCACAGAAACAAAGAACTGAGTACCACGTGTTCTCATTCATAAAGAGACCTTGAACAATGATTGTAATACTATAAGAAAAGGATTGGCAGTAGCGGGAAAGTGTGGGGGGTGGCAGACAGAGGCAGGACTGGCAGTAGTGGGAATCGGTCAAGGGAGGTGGAGGCACACCTCATCAACAAGAGTACCTGCATAATGAAAGTTTGTATACCTAACCCTGAATTGTACCCCACATCTTTAAAATAAAAAAAGTTTTGAATTGTAAATATAGCTAAGGAACATGTTTTAAATGTTTTTCAAATATCAAATCAAAATAAAAGGATACCTTTTTCTCTGCATCCTCGCCAGTATCTGTTGTTGTTTGTTTTCTTACTGGAGTTAGGTGGTATCTCAATGTGGTTTGATTTTCATTTCTCTGATGATTAGTGTGGTTGAGCACTTTTTCATGTGTCTGTTGGCTGCCGGTCTATCTTCTTTTGAGAAGTGTCTATTCATGTCTTTTGCCCACTTTTTAATGGGGTTGTTTGTTTTTCTTTCTTTCGGCACATTTGAGTTCCTTGTAGATCCTAGATGTTAGGCCTTTGTCAGATATATAGTTGGCAAATATTTTTTTCCCGTTCTTGTGGGCTGTCTTCCCACTCTCTTAACAGTTTCTTTGGCTTTAAGGAAGCTTGTCAGATTGATGAGATCCCACTTGTCTATCTCATCTCTTGGCATTTTGATCAAGAATTGGTTGACAGTTCCAATTTCCATAAGGATGTCTCCTACATTTTCTAAGATTCTTATAGTTTGAGGTTTTACATTTAGATCTTTGATTCACTTAGAGATAATTTTTGTATATGGTGATAAGTAGGGATCCTGTTTCAATCTTCTGCATGTGATCAGCCAGTTCTCCAGCACCATTTACTGAATTGTTTCTCCTCTCTCCAGTGGTTGTTGTTGAAGCCTTTGTCAAAAATAAGTTGGTTGAGAAATTGAGGCTTTGCTCCCAGAATCTCTATCCTCTTCTGTTGGTCTTTACCAGTACCAGGCAGTTTGGGTTATTGTATCTTTATAGCAAAGTTTGAAATCTGGAAGTGTGATAGTTCCTGCTTTGTTTCTTTTGTTAAGGATTGTTTTGACTATTCGTGGTCCTTTAGGTTTCCACATGAATTTCTGTATTGTCATTTCCAGGTCTGAGAAGAATGATGTTAGTAATTTAATGGATATCACATTGAATCTGTAGATTGCCTTTGGTAGGATGGATATCTTTGTTTTTGTTTTTTGGTTTGTTTTTGAGTTGGAGTCTCACTCTGTCGCCCAGACTGGAGAGCAGTGGCCGCTCCTGGCCACTGCAGCCTTGACCTGCTGGGCTCTGGCGATCCTTCCGCCTCAGCCTTCCAAGTAGCCAGAATGACAGGCATGCACTACCACACCCGGCTGATTTTTTTTGATTTATCGTAGAGATGAGGTCTCACTGCCCAGGCGGGCCTTGAACCCGTGGACTCAGGCAATCCACTTACCTCAGCCTCCCAAAGGCACGGGATTACAGGCTGAGCCACCAAGCTTGACTGGATGAATATCTTAACAATGTTGATTCTTGCTATCCATGAGCATGGAATATTTTTCCATTTGTTTCTGTCTTGGATTTCTTTTGAGCAGTGTTTTGTAGTTCTCATTGTAAAGGTCTCTCACTTCTCTGGTTAGGAAGATGCTGAGGTATTCCATTTTTTGTGTGGCTGTTGTGAATGGGATTGTGCTTTCTATTTGGTTCTCTGTCTGCTTGTTGATGGTGTATAGGAATGCAACTGTTTTTTGCACATTTATTTTGTACCCAAGACTTTGTCAAAGTCCTTTATGAGTGCAAGCAGGTTTTTGACAGATTCTCTTGGATTTTTGAGGTATAGGATTATATTATCAGCAAAGAAAGATAACTTGAATTCTTCTTTTCCTATTTGGATACCCCTGATTTCCTTCTCTTATCTAATTTCTGAGCTAGGACTTCCAACACAATGTTGAACAAGAGGGTGAGAGTGGGCAGCATTGTCTTGCTCCAGTTTTCAGGGGAAATGTTTCCAGTTTCTGTCCATTTGGCAATAGGCTTACTGGATTTATCATAATGGTGCTTACTATTCTGAGGTATGCTCCTTCTATACCTAGGTGTTTGAGGGCTTTCATCAAGACGCTTGATTTTATCAAAACTTTTTTCTGCATCTAGTGAAATAATCATGTGGTTCTTGTTTTTATATCTGTTGATATATTAATTACATTTATGGTCTTGTGAACGTTGAACCAGCCCTGCATCCCGTGAATGAAACCTACTTGGTCATGGTGTAAGATTTTTGAGATGTGTTTTTGGATCCAATTTGCTAGCATCTTGTTGAGAAATTTTGCATCTATGTTCATAACATATAGTGGCCTGTAGTTCTCTTTTTTTGTTGAATCTTTACCTGGTTTGGGTATTAGTGTGATGTGAACTTCGTTAAATGATTTGGGGGAGAATTCTATCTTTCTCAATTGCCTAAAATACTTTCAATAGGATTGGTATCAGCTCCTTCTCATGTGTTCTGTAGAATTCTGCTGGAAAGTCATCTAGGACTTTTTTTTTTTTTTAGATGGTTTTCTTATGGCAGAGTCAATTCCTTGGTAGTTATTGGTCTATGCAGTGTTTCAATGTCTTCTTGTTTCAACCTGGTGAGGTTGTTTTTGGTCAGAAAGTCCTCTATTTCATTTAGGTTATCAAGTTTGTTTCCTTACAGGTGTGCATCGTAATCTCTGATAATCTTTTGTATTTCTTCAGGGTTAGTTGTAATTTGATCTTTTTAATTTCTGATTGTGTTTATTTGGGATTTTTCTCTCTTTTTCTTGGTTATTCTGGCTAGGGGGTTCATCAATCTTGTTAATTCTTTCAAAAAATCTGCTTTCAAAAACATTATTCTCAATGTTTATATTTTGAAAGATTTCCCACAGCTAAAGTTACTTTAATAACCAATACCCTTGTTCTCTCTAATATTGCATTGGTGGTAATAGCCTGTAAAATAACACAAAATAATAATAGTGGTGATAATTAGAATTATTATTATGATAATTGTATAATTATATATAACTAATTATAATAATTACTATAGAAGGATATAAAATAAGAAATAACATTTCTAAAGAGTAACATTTTAAAATGTCATTATGACCTTTGTAATATGCAAAAATATATATGGCAGAGATGAAAAAGTTTTTAAAAACAGACAAATTGGATAACATTAAACCTATTTTTAGTTGCAGATGGCATGCTTTTATATATTGAAGTGTGAAAAATTAGAGATAAGTTATTATAATCAGTAAATTATTTAAACATCTTTTCTGACTCCAAATTCAATATATAACAATTATTTTTCTGTATATTAGAAAAATATACTTATAAGAGAACATTAAAACAAGATATGCAATAAGAATAAACATTTCACATTAAGAAGACATGCAACCAAAATCAGTTAGCAATAAACTGTGTATAATTTTTGGTGAGAAATTTAAAAAATACATTTTGTCAGAAATTGGAAAAAACCTTGTTTTTACCTCTGTTGATGTATTTAATTACATTTATAGTCTTGCTGATGTTGAACCAGCCCCGTATCCTGGGGATGAAGCCTACTTGGCCATGGTGGGTGATTTTTGAGATGTGTTGTTGGATCACGTTTGCTAGAATCTTGTTGAGAATTTTTGCATTTATGTGCAATAGGGATATTGGCCTGTAGTTTTCTTTTTTTGTTGGAGCTTTACCTGGTTTGGGTATTATTGTGATGTTAGCTTTGTAAAATGATTTGGGAAGAGTTCCATCTTTTTCAATTGCCTGAAATACTTTAAATATGATTGCTATCAGCTCCTCCATGTACGTTTTGTAGAATTCCACTGGAAAGTCATGTGGTTCAGGAATTTTTTTTGTAGGTAGTTTTCTTATGGCAGAGTCAATTTCCTGGGTTGTTATTAGTCAATTTATTGTCAGTGTCTTCTTGTTTCAATCTTAGGAGGTTGTGTGATGTCAGAAAATCCTCCATTTCAGTTAGGTTATCAAGTTTGTTTTCATACAGGTATGCATGGTAATGTCTGAAAATCTTTTGTATTTTTCAGGGTCAGTTTTGATTTTATCTTCTGTGTTTCTGATTGTGTTTATTTGGGATTTTTAAAATCTTTTTCTTGGTCATTCTGGCTTGGGATCCATTAAACTTGTTTATCCTTTAAAACAAACAGGTTTTTGTTTTGTTGATTTTTTTCTGATATTTTTGTTCTCTATGTCCCATATTTGGGTTTTACTATGGTGATCTGGATTCTTCTGCTAAAGTTTGATGGTCTTGTCTTTCCAGATCTCTTAGGTGATTCGTTAGTCTGTTAACTTGTGATCTTTCTATTTTCTTGATGTGTATTTGTAGAGATATAAATGCCCCTCCTAGAACTGTGTTCATGGCATCTCAGATATTTTGGTCAGATGTTTTTCCATTTTCATTTGTTTCCAGGAATCTTTTGATTTTTGTGTTGATGCGAGTGTCATTCAGTATCATCCTGTTTAGCATCCATGTCTTTGTGGGTTTTGGATGAATTTTGTTGGTGTTGATATTTATTCATATTCCACTGTGGTCTGAGAAGGTGCATGGCAGTATTTCAATCATATGAAATTTGTTTATGCTTGATTTAGGATCGAGGATGTCATTGATATTGGAGTACATTCCATGAGTAGAACGTATATTCTGTGGTTATTGGGTGGATTGTTCTGTAGATATCTGTTAAATCCATTTGGTCAAGTTTCAAGTTGAGGTTTCAGATCTCTGTTAATTTTTTGCCTCAATGATCTCTCTAAGGTTGTTAGTGGATATTTAAATCCCTGGCTATGTTAGAGTGCTAGAGTCAAAATCTTTTTTTTAGTTTATTTACTAATTGCTTTATAAACACTGGTGCTCCTGTGTTGGTGGCATGTGTATTTAGGATAGATATTTCTTGTTGATGGATTGAAACTTTTATCATTATGTAGTGTCCCTGTGTAACTTTTTAAAATTTTTGATATCTTAAAGGTTGTTTTGTCTGACATTAATGTTGCAATGCCTACTTCCTTTTATGATGCATTTATCTGGAAATTCATTTTCCATCCTGTACATTTGAGTCTGTGTGATTCCCTTGTGGTGAGATAAGTTTCCTGGATACAGAAAAGTGTTGGATCATGTTTTCTTGTTGTTGTTGTTTGTTTGTTTTTCCATCCAGTTTGCCATTCTGTGTCTTTTCAATGATGCATTTAGTCCATTCACATTCAGGTTTATTATTGAATGTGATTATTAATCCTCATCAAGAGGTTCTTATAAAGTTTTCTTTTGTTTGTTTTCTGTTAGCTTTTGGGCTGATGTATATGTGTATTTTCAAGTTTGTAGTCACAATCCTTTATTAATTTTGTGTTTTCCTATTCTCTTGGGAAGTGTGCAGTCATTATTATTTTTTTTTTTTCCTTCTTTGCTTAATACCTTTTTAAGTATTTCCTGTAGAGGTGGTCTGGAACCCGCATAAACTCTTAGGTATTGGATGTCTGGAAGGATTTTAATGATTATATACTAAATGCAGAAAAAGCTTTTGATAAAATCCAGTATCCTTTCTTGATAAAAACCATTGAAAACCTAGGAATTGAAGGAACATACCTCAAAATAGTAAGTGCCATCTTCAGTAAACCCACCACCAGCACATTACTATGTGGATAGAAACTGGAGGCATTTCCTCTGAAAACATAAACAAGACAAGGCTGTCCACTCTCACCCCTCCTGTTCAACATTGTGTTGGAAGTCTTATCTAGAGCAATCAGACAAGAGTAGGAAATCAGGCATATCCGAATAGAAAAAGAGGAAATTATATTATCTCTCTTTGCTGATGATATGATCCTATACTTCGAAAATACAAGATAATGTCACAAACCTTTTTGCACTGATAAAGGACTTTAGCAAAATAAATGTGCAAAAGACAGTCACATTCTTATACACCAACAACAGACAGGCATAGAACCAAATAAAAAGCACAATTCCATTAACTGTAACAAAAAAGTGGATTGCCTGAGCCCACGGGTTCAAGACCTGCCTGGGCAAGCAAGACCCCATCTCTACAATAAAATCAAAAAATTAGCCGGGCGTGGTAGTACGCACCTGTAATTCCGGCTACTCGGAAGGCTGAGGCAGAAGGATCGCTGGAGCCCAGCAGGTCGAGGCTGTGGTGGCCAGGAGTGGCCACTGCACTGCAGTCTGGGCAACAGAGTGAGACTCCAACTCAAAACAAAACAAAACAAAACAATAACAAAAAGAAAAAGAAATACCATGGTCTCTTCCTGACCAGAGAAGTGAAAGACTCTTACAACAAAAACAACAAAACACTGCTCAAGAAATCCAAGAAGACACAAACAAATGGAAAAATATTCCATGCTCATGGATAGAAAGAATCAACATTGTTAAGATGTCCATTCAACCAAAGGCAATCTACAGATTAAACATAAGATCCATTAAATTACTAACATCATTCTTCATACACATGGAAACAATGATAGTGAAATTCATATGGAACCATAAATGACCACAAATAGTCAAAACAATCCTCAGCAAAAGAAGCAAAGTGGGAAGTATCACACTTCCAGGCTTCATACTTTACTCTAAGGCTATAATAATCAAAACAGCCTGGTATTGGTACAAGAACATGCATAGACCAATGGAACAGGATAGAGATTCTGGGAGGAAAACTTCAATTTCTCAACCAGTTCTTCTTCAGCAAAACCTCCACCAACAACCACTGGGTAGAGGAGAACTTTTTCAGTAAATGGTGCTGGGAAAACTGGTTGACAACATGTTGAAAAATGAAACACGACCCCTGACTCTCACAATACACAAAAATCTACTCTAAATGGATCTAAAACCTAAACATCAAACTTCAAACTATAAGAATCTTAGACTACACAGGAAACATTCTTATAAAAAATTGGAATAGTCAGCCAATCCCTGATCAAAACCCCAGATTTCCATGTCATAAGAAATAAAATAGACAAATCCAACCTCATTAAACTAAAAAACTTCTGCAATGCAAAAGAAACTATCAACAGAATGTGAAGACACCCTACAGCGAAAAACATGTTTGCCAACTGTATATCTGACACAGGTCTACATCCAGGACCTACAAGGAACTCAAACATGCCAAAAGGGGAAAGCAAAATAAAACAAAACAAAACAAGTTGCCCCTTTTAAAGGTGGTCAAAAGATACGAAAAGGCCTTCTCAGTAGAAGATAAATGGAGAGCCAACAGACACATGAAAAAGTGCTCAGCCTCTCTATCATCAGAGAACTGCAAATCAAAACCACATTGAGATACTACCTAACACCTGTAAGAATGGCCACCATTAATAAAACAAACAATGAATGCTAGTGAGTATGTGGAGAAAAGGGAATCTTCTAACTGCTGGTGGGAATGCAAACTAGTTCAACCTCTATGGAAAACAGTGTGGTGATGTCTAAAAGAATGAGAAATTAATCTTCCATATGACCCAGCACTGCCCCTTCTGGGAATATACCAGGAGGAACTCAAATAAGTCTACAAAAAGATACCTGTGCATGCACGTTTATTGCAGCACTATTAACAATAGCAAAAACAAGGAACCAACCGTGCTGCCCATTGAAACTGGACTGGATTTTTAAAATGTGGCACATATACACGAAGGATTATTACACAGCCATAAAGAAGGACAACTATATGAACTTGGCAGCAACTTGGATGGATTTAGAGTCTATAATACTCAATGATCTATCACAGAAACAAAGAACTAAGTATCACATGCTCTCACTCATAATTGGACCCTGAGCATTGACCATAATACTACAGAAAGGGATTGGCAGCAGCCAGACACGGCCAGGGAAGGGCAGTGGTCACAACATCAATAAGGGTGCCTGATCTCAAATCAGGTGAAGTGGGGACCAAGGGAAGGCCCAAACTTTACCTGTACAACGACCACTTGTATATCTAATCATGAATTGTACCTCACATCTTTAAAATTAAAAAGTAAAATTTTAAAAATGCAAATTTGTATCAAAAAATAAAATAAAAATTAAACCCTAATATATAGACTAATGAACTATGAGAATGAGTTAAATGACTCAATATTGTAATAATACCAATTTTGTCCAAACGTGTAAACAATTTGAATATAATCACCCCAAAATACCAGTAATTATTCTTTTTTAAAAAATTTTTCCATGATGGAATGAAGATGAGGGTTTGAGTCACCAGTTGTTATTATATGGGAATTGTCAAAGAGATCCTAATATATATGTATATATGAAGTTACCAAAGTACATCAAAAAATAAAAATGCCAGCCGGGCTCAGTGACTCAGCCTGTAATCCCACGCCTTTGGAAGGCTGAGGTGAGTGAATTGCCTGAGCCCGTGGGTTCGAGACCCTCCTGGGAAGGCGAAACCCCATCTCTACAATAAATCAAAAAAATTAGTCGGGCATGGTAGTGCATGCCTGTAATTCCGGCTACTCGGAAGGCTGAGGCAGAAGGATTGTCGGAGCCCAGCGGGTCGAGACTGCGGTGGCTGGGAGTGGCCACTGCACTCCAGTCTGGGTGACCGAGTGGGACTCCAACTCAAAATAAACAAATAAATAAATAAATAAATAATAAAAATAAAAATGCCTGGAGAAATAAGACTGCCATATAACGAAGCCCATAATAAATCTACAGAAACTAAGACAACTTTTAACTTGTTTTTTGTTTGTTTGTTTGTTTTGATAAGGCTAGGCAAATAAAACAATGAATCACAATAGAGAGTTCAGAACCAGACCTCTATACACATGAACACTCAAATTATAACAGAGGGCACAGCAGAACATTAGGGGAAAGGGTTCAAATGATCAGTTAATTTATGTTTTAAAAAGTGCTACTTATCATTATTTATGAGTAAAATGTAAAATTTTAAAGATAAAATTAGATACCCTTCACAAAGTTTGAAATAGACATGATAGATAGAAATAATACTTAAAACATCAAGTGTTGGCAAAAATATAAATCAAGAATTCCACTAAATAGTGTGTTATAAATTTATATAAATTTACATGTATATGTGTGTATCCTTACACTATCAATATATATCAACATATGACTCACAATCTCATGCTTTTTATGTTTTAATTTATAATTCCTTTATATTTAGTGCCTTTTTAAAAAATAAATCTTTGCTTTACCCTAAAGCAATGAATATATTTTCTCATATAATTGTCTATATAATTTTATAGCTTATCTTTCACAAATGAGTTATTCAAAGTTATAATATATTTTATGAAATTCAATACAGAATTTAAAGTAAATGAAGCATGTAATTATATGGTTGAGTCTAACAAGCTTATGTAAATCCATATATATACATTTCAAAAGTAGACAAATACATGTAAAGTGTTCAATTTCAGGATAGCTGTTTATCTTCATGGAGAACACAGGTTGTTATAATTAAAAGCAAGTATCAGAGATTTCTGGGTTTTCAGCAAAATATTGTATTTCTTGTACACGGAGGTTGTGTTCACATGTGTGTACTTTTGCTTTGTGAAAATTCATTGAATTTGATCTCACTATTTGTATGTTTTCTGTTCTGTTCAAAGTTTAAGTAAACATAAAATGATGGCGGTCCCACTTTGAAATAACAAGAAGTGCACATGTGTTTATGTCCTCTTTATTCCCAGTCAGCTAAAATAATAGCAGTGAATGAAAATGATGTCAATTCTCCTCAATCAAGAAGGTCCTTATGAGGTCATGAAATTATAGTAAACACAATTGTCTTGGTTAGAAGTCATAATAAATTGTGAGTGACTTAAGGAAGGTTGGGATTATTTTTCACTTTATTTTAGACCATGAAAATTGTATGGGCTTGATGCAATCATACCAGAATGAGCCTCCTTTTAGTTCTCTGTCTTGCTTTCCCTCATGTGTGGTCAAGTTTAGTTGGCTCGAGTCAAATATCCATCTCAAGAATTTGGTAAGCATAAAGCAAAGTATTTAACAGATCTGCTGTTCTTTTTCCTTATCCATAAAATGGTGATAATGAATGTACCCATAGGTCTTATATAATTAAATAGGACAATAACTAATGGCACTAATTGTTTAATAAAAATGAATTTAAAAATATAAAAAATCCGAAACTACACACAATAATTCTAATTAAATCTTGTTGTCCAGAACTTGACTACCTAGCTATAACTAGCTTCAAAAGATGATGAAAAACTCTGTCTCGTATCTGGACAGTAATAAGCAGAGGAAATGGATGTTTGATAATTATCTAGACATCTTGCTTGGGAGGACAAAAGCAGATGGGGTGTAGAGGCCTTAAAGTGAATTGGAGAAAATTTCAGCTAAAAGTATTTCTAGAACCTGGGTAGAAAAGGAAGAACTTAATTTGCCTGCAGAACTCAAGAGAAGATGATGTCTTGGAAATGTATATGGTAGGAATGATACCTATCAATTTTTTTTTTGAGTTGGAGTCTCACTCTGTTGCCCAAGCTGGAGTGCAGTGGCATGCTCACGGCCACAGCATCCTTGACCTGCTGGACTTAGGAGATCCTTCTGCCTCAGGCTTTCAACTAGCTGGAACTACGGATATACGCCACAACGCCTGACTAATTTTTTTACTTGTTGTAGAGATGAGGACTCACCAAGTTGCCCAGGCTTGTCTAGAACCCCTGGAGTCAGGCAATCCTTTCACCTTGACCTCCCATAGTGCTGGAATTACAGGCTTGAACCACCGTGCCCGGCCGAGACCTATAGTTTAAATGTAGTATTTCAGTAATCAGAAGTCAGTCGTGTATGGAATTGTCAACTCCTCGCTACTTTCTACCCCATTTCATAAATCTATTAGGTATTTATTTCCATGCAATAAATTGAAATAGCCATTTTATTAAAAAACAAAAAATAACTGAATGAACTGGGTCAGTCAGAGCACAGAGTGCATATTGTTTCACCAATAAAAACTCTTGTACATTCTGTTATTATTAACTAGAGTGGATTCTCTTCCCAGAAGAGTATGTGGGAGCATGTCAGTTAACAAGCAAAAGCCACTTAGTGCTCTTACTTGCTCTGTTTTAATTTTCTATCTTCTCTGAAAATTTTGACTACTTTCCATGTCAAATGCTTATACCCTTACAAAGGCTCACATTTTATGCATGACCTTCTGAATATCATCTTCCTATTTAGCTTTTGGTTTCCATTCTTGTCTCTTCCAGCTCCCACACTACTATTCATTCACTGTTTTAAACATTTGAACACATACATATAAGAATATCACTCCACTAGCTTTAAAATATTAATTTTTTTTTTACCACAGCATTTAAAATACTATCTTGATACATTATCTGGCTTAGGAAACCTTGCATTATTTCGACACTAAAAAACTTTTCAACCTTATCACTTTTAAACACTTCTTTGTTCCATCCTATCACCACCTCACCCTCCAACCTACTCTCTTTATCATGTTGGTTTCCTCTGATGTCTCTGAAAAACACAGTTCTACCTGTAAAGATGTACAACATGCCCGAAATCTTAGCACCACTCTCAATTTCTTGCTTGACTAACTCTTACTCAATTTAAAGGATTTCTTCTATATTGTATGTATTTAATGTGTACAACATGATGTTTTGATATCCACTTGCATAGTGAAATGATTATTACAGTCAAGTCAATTAACATACCCATCTCCCTAAAAAGTTCTATGTTTTGTGGTGTGATAAGAGCATCTGAAAACTACTCTTCTTCGCAAACTTCCAGTATGTAATACAATGCCATGCATTGGACTTATCAGTGAAAATATTCATGAACACCCAGACTGACTGGATTCCCTATCTCATGCTCTGTGGAACACTACTTCATTATAGCACTCAACAAATTTGTCATCACTTCACCACTTGGTAGGTTCCAGAAAAGTAGGGTTAAGTCTGCTTGTTCAACACTATCCCCACATAACTATGGCATCTATGGAATATTCCATAAATCATTGCTAACCTGCATGGTCTGAAGCAAGACCCATAACAATGAAAGAAATGTCTCTCCTCTGTAAGACCAGCATCTGCAATGATTCCTAGCCTATCCCCTTGAGTGCCCCATGATGAAACTACATTTTCTTCGATCTCTATGCTTCACTTCACAGCAGGTTTTAACAACTCAAATCTTTATCATTTTTTTAAAAAAGTAAATATATAAACACCAAATAACATAAATACACAATCTAAACATTTTTTTCCCTGTGTCTGGAATCCTAGTCTTGTCCTCAGATCATAGTCATTGTCACATACACTGCTTAAACTCATTTTTTAAAAATGTTCTATGTTCTGACTTTTCATGTTTGTTTTATTTTCATTCTTAACTGTTACTAAAAGCTTGCGCATGAATTCTGTGCTACTAAATGGAATGGATCTATTTTGGTCTTGAATATTTTGCCTGTCAACAGTATTTGAACACTGTTGATCATCCCCCTAATTTATTTTTAATAACAAAGCAGAGTTTTAAAAGTGATATCAGTTTGTTTAGATGAGTCATATGATGTGCACTTGAAATTGGAGAAATATTAGTAGAGTAATTTGGAAGTCTCAGTCAGGAACTCACTTGCTCCCACAGACTCTATTTTCCTTCTATTTTCCAGAAATAAGTTCAATTAGCAGTCAGTATTGAAATGACCCTAAAGATTTTACAGGTTTTTTTTTTTTAACCTCTGAGTTGCCTGAGTAAATGACCAGTTTCCTGTGGGGCAGGTCAAAAATAAAAATTATACAAAAACTAGAAGTAAATCTTTTTAATACTTATTTTTATTTTAAAACAAAATCTCCCCAAGTTTTCAACCTATTCTTAAAGTTTTGTTTAAAAAGTTGTGTGTCTAGTAATTCCAGATAACTATTAATGTGCAATCTTTCTTCTGAATTCCAGTCCAAAGTTTTTCTGCTCATATAAATGAAACAGGACATGGTAGATGTTGTAGAACATCAAATTGTATGCATCAGTATATAAATCTCATTTGGTTATAAATTTATTCTAGGACTATGTATATGTATTGCAAATATCTATATTCTGGTCACTTTGCTAAAAGCTGGGAATTGAATGTCTTTTTTGTCATCCCTGATCTGATAAGATTACTTTGTGGTCCTTTCCTACAGAGAGAACCTGTATGAACGATCATTCTACCTGCTACGTAAGAATTACTTCTGAACTTAGCCACGTCCAGCTGCACAAATCTCTAACAAATTATTAGGTAATGGTACCCAGTAGCTATAACCACATTAGATACATTTAAAATATTTTAATATTTGGAATATATATTTTTATCTAAAATAAGTGAAAGGAGACTAAGTATGATTATCTAAATACAGGTAAAAATATATATATTTTATTTACAAAAAATTTTATTTAAAAAGGTAAAGAAGCTGGGCTCGGTGGTTCAGCCTGTAATTCCAGCACTTTGGGAGGCCAAGGCGAGTGAACTGCCTGAACCTGAGGGTTCGAGACCAGTCCAGGCAACTTGATGAGCCCTCCTCTCTACAATAAATAAAAAACAATTAGCAGGATGTGGTAGCACGTGTCTGTAGTTCCAGCTACTTGGAAGGTTGAAGTGGAAGAATCGCTGGAGCCCACAGGTAGACGCCGGGGTGGCCGTTAGCTTGCTACTGCATTCCAGCCTGGGTGACAGAGTAAGACTCCAACTCAAAAAAATAAAATATAAATCAAATAAAAAATAAAAGAGTAAAGAATTCATTATTTACCTGTTTAAAAATTATCTTCAATAAACAAATAGGTTTAAGCTTTACTATAAGATACTTAAAAATATTTTCATTGCCAAAAGTTTAGCAACATTTTAAAACAATCAGCATCATTAATAATATTTACAGTATCATTTGTTCATATTTACCATGCACCATTATCAATGTTTTTTAGATCTGTCACCTTATCAAAGTCCGTTAGAAATACTGAGAAAAGCCGGGCTCGGTGGCTCAACCTGTAATCCCATGCTTTGGGAGGCTGAGGTGAGTGGATTGCCAGAGCCCCGGTTTCGAGACCCGCCTGGGCAACTTCGCAAGACCTCATCTCTACAATAAATCAAAAAACTAACTGGGCATGGTAGCGTATGCCTGTAGTTCCAGGCAGAAGGATCGCCGGAGCCCAGCAGGTCGAGGCTGCAGTGACCGGGAGCAACCGCTGCCCTCCAGTCTGGGCGACGGAGTGAGACTCCAACTCAAAAAAAAAAAAAAAAATACTGAGAGATTTTTTTCAGATTTTATAGATTATGAGCCTGAGACTTAGAGTGCTGAAACAATGACATGACACACCTGGTATTTGAATCTAGTTCTAGTCTATTTCACAGACTATGTTCCCAATCAATATACTGTATACAGCAATACAAATATTTAGTATCTCTATTATTTAGCTTACTGTTTGTCAATGCAATAAGACTAAAATCCATTAGAATAAAATGAGTTAAAATTCTGGAGTGGACTGACTTAGCATAACTTTCTGGATTCTCACACTATTGGTTTTAATAAAATTGACATATGTAATTGCATGTTTCTATATAAAAACATTATCTCCCGTTACACACAGAAAGAATTGGTAACAGTAGCTGACTCTGGGAAAAGGAACAGTGTGGTGGATGACAGGGGCATGATGAAACATCTCTTTCACAGTATAACCTCTGGAACTTTTGAATTTTGATGATTGACTATTTTACCTGTTGAAAAACAAGTCAATTACATTGTTGAAAAGAAGAAAAGACAAAATTACAGATTTAAAACTTTTTCGAATAGAATTATAATGTATATTACTCAAACAGTTCTATTATGTGTAAGTTTTGCCAGAAATATGCAAAAAAATTAGGAGCAGTTTTATATCTTGGAAAAAGCATCAGGACATAAAAGTATGTTTGAGTCCCAATAAATAGTTTCAGTGTCAGCAGTATTTGCTAGAGAAATTAATTTAATTTCTAAACTTGTTTTTTGTTTGTATTTTAAATCTGTAAAATAGAGATAAGTCCTGTCTTTAGAATTATCATTATTTTCAATGTTAGATGTTTATTGTGGTTTACAATGAGCATAAAAGTAAAAATAGATTCTTTTTTTTTCTGGCTGTGGTAACATGACATTCATAACTACAGCCATTTGATCAAATGAGCCAAACAATAATTAATTGAAAAAAATGTACTATAAATATTGATAACTATCTAGAATGATACTGCAAGGCCAAATGTGTTTCTTGTTTGCCTTCTAAACATAAGTTTAACTTAAATTGCTTGTATTTAAATATGTTATTCATTTTTATTGATAGCTAACACTGAAATAAACATACCAAGCAAAAATCTGTCATTGTTTATGACACACAACTCTCAGTAATAGATGTATACCTTTTGCTTTGTTCTGAAGGAAAATTGAGGCCTTTGACTTTTGCAAGAAAACCAATTATGTAGCTAAAATTATGCTGCAAACACACGTCATAGATATATGCAACAATGCATTTGCCCAAAATTGCTATTTTTTTCTACTAGCGATGAAAATCAAATTTCCATATTAATGAAGGTTTCTGCAAATACCATATACCTGTATATTTTAATATAAAATCTATGCTAGTTCTACTCTTTGAGGAAAATAGGTATCTTTATTTGTGCCATACCAATTCTACCCACACTTTATAGATTGTCTTTTGTATATAAAGATGACATTATTAACCAGCCTCAATTGGGCAAGTACACTTACTCATTTTGTCAGTAAAAGTGAAAATTTTACCCTGAGCAAGCTTAATTCATACATCCAATTCCTTTTGTAACAAATAGCATAGTTTTGTGAGATATGGATATTTGCAAGTCTGTAGCTAGAGAAAACAAGTTTGCTGTTTGGTTTCATCATGTCTTTATACCACAACAGAAAATAATTTAAGTAGATACTAAAATAGTTTATAGTAACTGCATTATTTAGAAATTTGACAATAGAGCTAAGGCTGTTTTATACAAAGGAATAATATTTTATGCCACACATAAAGTAAAATAGGTGAATAAACATAGAATATTAGCTCCTGATTGTTGAAAAACAGTCATTTGTTATTTGAAGTAGATTTTTTCTTAAGTTACTTCACAAAATGCATAAAAGACTCATAGACCAGTATATTTTTTTAATTTATTTTAGAGTTCTGAGATACATGTGAAGATTTGCTACATAAATAAGTTGTGTGGCAGTGAGATTTGGGTTTCTAGTGAACTCTCTCCCCCCAGTAGTTAGCATGGTACTCAGAAAGTGGTGGTGTTCCCCTTATTTCCCCTCACTTCCTCCCTCCTTTTGCAGTATCCAGTATGTGTTGTTCCTGCCTTCTTGCCCATGTGCCAATGTTTAGTGCCTTCCTATGAGTGAGAAGAAACAGTATTCGGTGTTTTGTTTCTGTAATGGTTTACTTAGAATGATGGTCTTCAGGTGCAGCCATGTTACTGCAAAAGAAATAATTTTGTTCTTTATGGTTGTGTGACTTTCCATCATGTATATATACCACATTTCCTCATTCAGCATATTTTTAATGGGCAACTGGGTTGACTTCATGTTTTTGCTATTGTGAGTGGTTCTCCAGTATACGTACATGTGCTGGTGTTTTTGGTAGAGTGATTTATATTTATCTGGGTGTATTTCCATAATTGAAATTACTGGGTCAAATAATAGCTCATCTCCTTTACCCACTTTATTTTTTTTTCTTTTTCTTTTTTTTTAAAAATTTTAAAGATATGAGGTACAATTCAGGGTTAGTTATATAAAATATTCATTATGCAGGAACCCTTGTTGATGAGGTGTGCTCTCTCTTCTCCAGGCAGATGCCCACTACTGCCAATCATACTACCCACTTCCCTACTGGCAATTTCTCACTGCTGCCAATCCTTTTCTTATAGTACTACAATAATTGTTCAAGGTCTGCTTATGAGTGAGAACATGTGATACTCAGCTCTTTGTTTCTGTGACAGATCACTCAGTATTGTAGACTCTAAGTCCATCCAGGTTGCTGTGAAGTTCATGATTTTGTTCTCCATTATGGCTGTGTAAATGGCTGTGTAATATTCCATAGTGTATATATACCACATTTTTTTTCATTCAGTCCTCTTTTGATGGGCAGCATGGTTGGTTCCATGTTCTTGCACTGTGAACAATGTTGCAATAAACACACATGTGCAGGTATCTTTTTTTTTTTTTTTTTTTTTTTTTTTTTTTTTTTTTGAGTTGGAGTCTCACTCTGTCGCCCAGACTGGAGTGCAGTGGCCGCTCCCGGCCACCGCAGCCTCGACCTGCTGGGCTCCGGCGATCCTTCCGCCTCAGCCTTCCAGGTAGCTGGAATTACAGGCATGCGCGACCACGCCCAGCTGATTTTTTGATTTATTATGGAGATGAGGTCTCGCTGCCCAGGCGGGTCTCGAACCCGCGGGCTCAGGCAATCCACTCACCTCAGCCTCCCAAAGGCGCGGGATTACAGGCTGAGCCACCGAGCCCGGCAGGTATCTTTTTTATAGAGTTATTTGAGTTCTTCTGGGTCTATCCACAGTAGGGGAATTACGGGATAGTATGGAAGGTTGATTATTAGAACTTTGAGGAATTTCCACACTATTTTCCAAAAAGGCTGTACTACTTGACACTCCCACCAACAGTGTAGAAATGTTCCTTTTTCAACACATCCTCTCCAGCATCTGTGGATTTTTGAGTTATTGATGATAGCCATCCTGACTGGTGTTAGGCAGCATCTCAGTGTATTTTTAATTTGCATTTCTTTGATGAATAGTGAGTCTGAGCATTTTTTCATGTATCAGTTGGCTGCTCATATGTCTTCTTTTGAGAATTGTCTATTCATATCTTTTGCCCACTTTGTAATGCGGTTGGTTTTTGTTGTTGTTGTTGTTGTTTTTCTTTTCGGCACATTTGAGTTCCTTGTAGATCCTAAATGTCAGGCCTTTGTCAGATATACAGTTGGCATTTTTTCCCAATCTGTGGCCTGTCTCCCCTCTCTCTTGATGGTTTCTTTGACTTTGCAGAAGCTTGTCAGTTGATGTGGTCCCACTTGTCTACTCTCTTATGGCATGGGCAGTTGGGAAGTAGTTGCCAGTTCCAATTTCCATAAGGGTATCTCCTGTATTTTCTATAGTTCTTAGAGTTTGAAGTTTTACATTTTGGTCTTTGACCCATTTAGAGTTGATTTTTGTGTATGGTGATAGCTAGGTATCTAGTTTTAATCTTCTGCATGTGGTCACCCAGTTTTCCCAGCACCACTTACTGAGTAGGTTCTTCTCTCCCAGCGGTTGTTAGCGGAGGCTTTGTCAAAGGTGAGTCGGTAGAGAAATTGAGGTTTTGATTCCAGAATCTATCCTGTTCCATTGATCTATAGGCCTGTTCTTGTACCAATGCCAGGCTCTTTTGATTATTATAGCTTTATAATAGAGTTTAAAGTCTGAGAGTGTGATACCTCCTGCTTTGCTTTTTTGTTGAGTATTGTTTTGGCGATTCATGATCATTTATGTTTCCATATGAATTCCTGTATTGTCGCCAGGTCTAAGAAGGATCCTGCTGGCAATTTAATGGGTATTGCATTAAATCTGTAGATTGCCTTGGGTAGGGTGAAAATTTTGACAATGTTTATTCTTCTAATCCATCAGCATGGAATATCTTTCCATTTTTTGTGTAATCTTTGGTTTCTTTGAGCAGTGTTTTGTAGTTTTCTGTTGCTGTTGTGTAGAAATGCAACAGTCCTTTGCACGTTGATTTTATACCCGGAGATTTTGCCAAAGTCCTTAGTCAGTGCAAGGAGAGTTTTGAGACATTCTCTTGCATTTTTGAGGTATAGAATCATGTCGTCTGCAAAGAAGGATAACTTGACTTCCTCTTTTCCTATTTGGATATAGCTGATTTCCTTCTTTTGTCTGATTGCTCTAGCTAGAACTTCCAAAACTATATTGAAAAGGAGGGATGAGAGTGAGCAGCCTTGTCTTGTTCTGATTTTCAGGGGAAATGGCTTCAATTTCTGTCTGTTTAGCAGTATGCTGGCCATGGGTTTCTCATAGATGGCTCTTACTATTTTGAGGTATGTTCCATCTATGCCTAGATTTTCAAGGGTTTTTATCGGGAAGGAGTGCTGGTTTTTATCAGAAGCCCTTTCTGTGTCTAGTGATATAATCATATGGTTTTTGTTTTTACATCTGCTGATGTATTTAATTATGCTTATGGTCTTACAAATGTTGAACCAGTCCTGCATCCTGGGGATAAAGCCTACTTGGTCGTCATAAATTATTTTTGAGATTTGTTGTTGAGTCCGATTTGCTAGGGTCTTGTTGAGAATTTTAGCATCAATGCTCATAAAAGATATTGACCTGTAGCTATTTTTCTTTGTTGGATCTTTACCTGGTTTGGGTATCAATGTGATGTTAGCTACCTAAAATGATCTGGGGAGAGTTCCATCTTTCACAATTACCTGGAATATTTTCAGTAGGACTGGTATCAATTCCTCTTGTATGTTTTTGCAGAATTCTACTAGGGCTTTTTTTTTTTTTGTAAGTAATTTTCTTATGACATAGTCAATTTCCTGGATTGTTATTGGTCTGGGACTTGATTTCTTTTGGCTTCAACTTAGGGAGGTTGTGTAATGTCAGAAAGTCCTCCTTTCCTTTAGAGTTTCAAGTTTGTTTCCATATAAGTGTACACAGTATTCTCTGATAATCTTTTGTATTTCTTCAGGTTCATTTGTGACTTGAACTTCTGCATTTCTGATTGTGTTTATTTGGGCTTTTTCTCTCTTTTTTTGGCCAGTCTAGCTAGGGGACCATCAATCTTGTTTATCTTCTCAAAGAACCAGTTTTTTGTTTCATTGACTTTTTTGTATTATCCTTTTGTCTTCTATGTCCCAGATTTGGGCTTTTATTTTGGGGATCTGGATTCTTCTGCTGAAGTTAGACTTTTGGTGGTCTTCCTTTTCAAGCTCTCTTAGATGATTTGTTAGGCTGTTAACTTGTGATCTTTCCATTTTCTTCATGTATGTTTGTAGAGATATGAATTCCCCTCTTAGTACTGATTTCATGGCATTCCAGAGATTTTAGGAAAATGTTTTTCCATTTTCATTTGTTTCTAGGTATCTTTTAAACTCTGTTTTGATTTCCATGTTGACCCAGGAGTTATTTAGCATAATACTCTTTAGTGTCCATGTCTTTGTGGGTTTTGGGGGAGCTTTGTTGGTGTTGACATTTATTTTTATTCCACTGTGGTCTGAGATTTCAACCACAGGATTTCAACCTTGTGAAACTTTTTATGCTTGATTTATGGCCAAGGATATGGTTGCTCTAGAGTACATTCCATGTGGTGATGAATAGAATGTATGTTCTGTGGTTGTTGGGTGGAGTATTCTGTAGGTATCAATTAAGTCCATTTGATCAAGTGACACATTGAGATTCTGGATATCCTTGTAATTTTTTGTCTAGATGATCTGTCTAGGGTCATGAGTGTGGTATTTAAGTCCACAGTTATGATTGTGTTAGAGTCAATATCTTTTTTAAGTTTACGTAGAAGCTGCTTTGTGAAAGTTGGTGCCCCGATGTTGGGTGCATAAATGTCTTGATGGATATTTCTTGTTGATGGAGTGAACCTTTTATCATTATGTGGTGACCTTCCATATTTTTTAAAACATTTGATAGTTTAAAGAGTATTTTGTCTCATTTTATTATTGTGACTCCTGCTTATTTTGTATGTTCTGTTCACCTGAAATTTTGTTTCTCATTCTTTTACTTTAAGTTTGTGAATGTCTTTTTTGGTGAGATGAGTTTTTAGGAGACAATATATTTCTCCCTCATGATATTTTATCCATTTTGCCATTCTATGTCTTTTCTTTTTTTTTTGAGTTGGAGTCTCACTCTGTCGCCCAGACTGGAGTGCAGTGGCCGCTCCCGGCCACCGCAGCCTCGCCTTCTGGGCTCCGGCGATCCTTCCGCCTCAGCCTTCCGAGTAGCCGGAATTACAGGCATGCACTAGCACGCCCAGCTGATTTTTTGATTTGTTGTAGAGATGAGGTCTCGCTGCCCAGGCGGGTCTCGAACTCGTGGGCTCAGTCAATTCACTCACCTCAGCCTCCCAAAGGCGAGGATTACAGGCTGAGCCACCGAGATCCTATGTCTTTTCAGTGGTACATTTAGTTCATTCTCATTCAGGCTAATTTTTGAAATGTGAGAGTTTTTCCTGTCATGAAGTTCTTATAGAGTTTGTTGTTCTTATTGCTGTTTGTTTGTTTTCTTTCTTTTGATTTTTGTTTGATTAATTTGTGTTTTCAATCTTTTTCCTGCATTCTTATGAAGGGCATTGTCATTCTTTTTTTTTTCTTTTCTTTTCTTCTGTATTTAATGCATTCTTAAGTGTTTCTTGTAGAACTGGTCTGGAAACAGCATAAGCTCTTAGGGATTGAATGTCTGGGAAAGATTTTAATTCTCCATCACAGATGAAGCTTAGTTTAGCTGGATAGGCAATTCTTGGTCAAAATTGTTTATATTTGAGAACTTTGAAGACTGGGCTCCAACCTCTCCTTGCCTGAAGTCTTTCTGTGGATAAGCCTGCTGATATTCTAATTGATCTTCCCCTGTAGGTAATCTGATATTTTTCTCTTGCTGCCTTAAAGGATTTTATCTTATACCTACTTTGTTTAGGTGAATTACCATGTGTCTAGGAGTTGGTCTACTCATTTGTAATCTTGCAGGGGTTCTCCAATTCTCTTGTGTTTGAAGGGTCATGTTACTGATGAGATGAGGAAAGTTTTTTAGGATAGTCTTATGGAATGTTTGTTCCAGGGTGGTCTCTGTCTCTCGTTCTGTCTCAGGAAATCCAATTAATCTTAGGTGGCCTCTTGAAATAATCACTCATCTCTTTAAGGTTTTGTTCTGTCTTATTAAGCTTCTTGCCTATGTTTTTGACAGTTTGGGTTAGTTCCATATTTTGGTCCTTAAACTCTGAGATTCTTTCTTCTGCTTGGCCTATTTTGCTTTCTACGCTTTTCAGTTTTTTTTATGTATTTCATTCACTGTATTCTTTATTACTCTATCTCAGTTATCACTTCTTCATTCTTTCCTCTTGATTCTCTTTATTCTCTCTATTAATGCCTTGATATCTGGGTTTGTGGCTTGAGATCAGTCATTCTGGGGGTTCTTCATTGTTTGCATTCTGAAGTGTATATTCTCAGGATCTGATCTCCCAGGGGTCTATGTGAGACCCATACTCTTCTTTTGATTTTTCTTCATTTATGTATATTTCCCTCTTCTTTAATTCTGTTGTTCAGGGATGGGGGTAGCTTTTACTTCTCTTTGCTCAATATCCTATTCTTCATAAGGTGGATCCTCTGGCTTTGTTCAATTCTGAAGCTGGACTGTGGTTGGAGGCTGTACTTTTTGCAGTTTTGAGATTTTATTGAGGGGGAAGCTGTGATTTAGAATCTATATGCAGATCTCAGTATCCACCAACAGGCGTGTAGGTCCTTGGAACCCACTTCCCACTGCCTTACAATCTCTCCATGCAGTGGGGATATAGGTTTGCTCTCTGAAAGAAAAATGAGGTAAGAAAAAGGAAAAGAATGGAAAAAGGAAGAAGGGGGTGTGATAGGAAGGTAGAGAGAGAGAGGAGGAAAAACAGACAGACATACCAACTACCAAATGAAAAGAAACACACAAAAGACAGCAAAGAGTAAAAAAATAAAACATACAGACAATCATACAAACACACAAACTGACAAAAAAAAAACCTATCGATGTACTCTTCCTCAAAAATACCCATACACAGACAGGAAGTCTAAAAAAAAGCAATAAAAGAACAGTAGCAAAGAAAGTACAAAAATGTTATTGAAAACAGAAAGAAAGAGAGAAAAAAACTAAAACAAAAGATAAACAAACGAGCAAAAATGAGCAAAACAAACAGACAAAAAATCTCCCTCTGAGGTGGTTCCTACAGGCCCAATCCCTTTCAGCTCTGATCTCCAGCCCCTCTCCTCTGCTCTCAGCATAGGCTGGTAGTGTTGTTCTCAGTCTGTTAAGATGCCTCAGGCCAACTGCGGGTAGGGAGTGGATTAGATCTGGACTCACTCAGCTTGCTGCCTGTCAATCTCCCACTCAGATCTATTGTGTCTGTGCCTGATCCAGAGTGGGGGAGGGGTTTCTGCCTCTTCGAGTTTGATGAGATTACCTTAGGGCCCAAGTTGGAGATGGGATGGAAATGGATGGAGCAATGGCCTCTGCCTGGTCCAGGGACAGAAGAAATGGCTGCGGTTGGCATTTTCTCACCAGGGTTGGGGCTCCGCTCCAGGTCTCCCTGGTCATCTCTCTCCATGGATTGGATTGGGGCTCCAACCACTTTGCTGTCACAGGTGACGGGTCTGGACCAGGCGCCAGGTGATGAGAATCAGCTGTATGAGGCAGGCTTTCCTCAGGAGAGTCCCGAGAATGGCAGACAATCCTGAGCACCAGTGGCTCCAGTCTCCTTCAGAAGAGAGTCCTGGGCACATGAACCTGAGTCTCCACTCAGATATACTTTCACTCTCCCACTAGCACATGCCTACTCAAGCAGAGAGTCTTTATGGACAATGACTTTTGCAGAGACACTCACAGTCTGACCGGTCCCATTGCCATCTGCCAGATGTCCCCTGCCCACTTCTTAATGGGGTAATTCGTTTTTTTGTTTTTTAATTTGTTTGTTTCCTTGTTTTGTCAGCTTGTTTGAATTT
Source organism: Carlito syrichta (assembly GCF_000164805.1). Lineage (NCBI taxonomy): Eukaryota > Metazoa > Chordata > Mammalia > Primates > Tarsiidae > Carlito > Carlito syrichta. The sequence continues at coordinate 134,612 of NW_007252306.1, read as the reverse complement.
CTTATATTTCTTGGATGTGTGGCCTTTGTAAGTTGCAAATATGTTTTCCCCATTCTGTGGGTTGTCTCTTTACTAACTTGATGGTTTTTTGTTTTTTTTTTTACTGTGCCAAAATTTTTTAGCTTGATAAGTTACCATCTGTCAATTTAGATTCTTCTTTTGAGGACTTGGCCAAGAATTCATTGCCTAGGTCTATGTCCAGAAAGGCAGTCCCTAACTTTTTTCCTAGTATTCTTGTTTGAGGTTTTACAATTTAGTTCTTGATCTATTTTTAGTTGATTTTTGTATATAGTGAAAGTAGAGGTCCAATTTTATGCTTTTACATGTGGTTAGCCAGTTTTCTCAGCATCATTTCCTAAATTTGGTTTCTTTTCTGCAATGTTTGTTTTTGTTGGCTTTGTTAAAAAGTGAGTTGGTTGAAGATCTATCATTTTATATCTGGATTCTGGCATATTTCATTGTTCTGTGTCTCTGTTTTTGTACCAGTACCATGCTATCTTGTTTACTGTAACCTTGTAGTAAAATTTGAAATCTGGAAGTGTGATGTCTCAGTTGCAGGAGTTTTCAGCTCCACTGTCAGCTTAAACCAGCAACCTTGGGTTCTTGTCCCACAATCAAGAAGATGAAGGAACATGGACACCAAAAGGATGAGTGAAAGAAGTTTATTAAGCAACAAAGCTCTCCAGAAAAAGACAGAGGGCCTAAAATGGGTTACTCTCAGTGAGGGAGTGTTCTGGGTTTTTCTCTCTCCCATCTAGGGGTGTTCTTCTCTTTTGCATCTTACCTGCCTCTTACTCTCCTAGCTGTTTCCTGGTTCCAGCCTTTACTGCACATGTGTGCTCTTGTCTAAAGTTACTCCATCTTGATCATTACCCTCAAGTACCACAGAAAAGGCCACTCAGGGGAATAAAATCTCAAAGCTAATCTCATGCTAATGATATTATAATAAGTTTAGATTAAGTTAGGACACTTAGTTAAGCTATTGTGCCTGCATTCAAATGACGAAAAGTCCCTTTGAACAAAACATTATGGCTTAAGAGGATGTTCTTAACCCCATTAGCCACATTTTCAATTGCTAATTACATAATGGGGGTGGTGCAGGGATGTTCCCACATGTGTTACTTCTCCTTGAGTCCCTCCGTATCTTTCTGCCTAGCCAGTGTCTGACTAGCCCCCTCTTATTTCCAGTTTTGTTATTTTTGTTGAGGATTGCTTTAGCTGTTTAGGCTCTTTTTGCTTTCACATGAATTTCTGTATTTTATTTTCTAGATCTGTGAAAAAGGATGCTGGTAGTTTGTAGAATTTGTATTGCATTGAATCTGTAGATTGCTTTGGATAGAATGTACATCTTGACAATATTGATTCTTCAAAACTATGAGCATGGGATGTTCTTCCATTTGTTTGTGTCACCTTTGATTTCTTTGAGCAATGTTTCGTACTTATCATAAAAATCTTTCACCACTTTGATTAGATGCATGCTGAAGTATTTTATATTTTTTGTGCTTTTGATTTGCATAGACCAGTTTTATTAGCTCTTACATAGTTATATATAGATTACCTAGCTTTCAGTAGTTCCTTCTATTCTGCAGGGCTCCAGGGTCATAGAACAGGGTTAATAATATATATTAAAGAATAAGAAAAGCTTTAATTTTATTTTATTTTCTATTTCCATGTTAGAATTATTGTACCATCCATTCATCTACTCACTTAGCCAAAAATTGATCTTTACTAGTTATAGAATAAGCATATATGAATCAGTCGCAGAGCTGTAGACATTACAGAACCAAGACTAAAGAAGGAGGATCTGATACCTATGTGTCTACACAGTTACATAATGCTATCTATCTATAAATAACCAAACATATTTACATTAAAAATTAAGTTATTAAAGACCTTATCAAAATAAGAAATAATATCATACAGAAAATTACAGAGACAGGAGATAACTAGAGAAAGGTTAGGCAGACACCCAGGGTTGGTCCTCTGGTAGCAACGAGCAAACTCCGGGCAGACATCCCTGGACTGACACACTCACGTTGGTAAACAAGCTCCCTGCAAGCCTCTCAAGCTAGAGCTTAAGTGCTCACTGCCGGGATGGAAAAACAACCAACCAGCTTACTGCCAAGTACTGACCTATCAGATCACCATTAGGCCCTTACTTCTGCCAAGTGGACCTTAGTACTGACCAGTCAGCACAAGTAGTGCTGACCAATCAGCTCACAACTGGTGCTAGTCAGTTGGTTCAGGTTTAGGGCTTTATAAGAACCAGGTTTCAGCTCCAAATCGACAACTCCCTTGGGTCCCCTCACACTGTGGGAACTTTTCTGTACTCTCAATAAATCCTGCTTCCTCACTTTCTGACTGTTCGTGTCCCTCATTCTTCCTGGGCATGAGACAAGAACCCCAACCTGAAGAGCTGCAGAAGTTCATTGGAGCTGAGAAGCCATGCACCCCGACTGAGTCAGAAGAACTGGGAGAGCTGCTGGAAGAAGAGGAGACTGAAACTGAGGCACTCCAGGGGCTAGGCTTATCAGTTCACTGAATCAGCAACACTTTCAGGGCTGGGCTTGCCAGCCCATTGGAGCCAACATTCTGGGGCTAGGTTGACCAGCCCCTCACGCTGACCCTCTCTGGGCCTCAGCTGGCTGAGTCATTGAAGCTAACACTCTCGACGTTCAGGCTGAACTGAAAAATCCATATCGTTGTCATTAACAAAAATATAAACAAATAAAAAGAATCTAAGGCTAACATGTTAAAATAGTGTTAAATTCTGAAAGTACAGTTTTAGATTTCTTGAGAGTCTGGCAGCAGACATAGAATTTTTGGAAATAACCCAGGAAAGCACACGGTCAAATATAAGATATGGCCAATAATTTGTAAAGCAAACAAAACAATATTTGAAATAAATGCATAATTTATTTATTTAAAACAGTAAACATTTGTACATATGTCCCAGTAATTGCAGTTGATTACATAGTTCCAACTAAAATTTCTAACAAGATTTACTTAATAGGCAAATAAAATCAGCTAGTAACATTGTTTGGAATCAAGATGGAGAAAATTAAAATGTATTTATTTAAAAATATTATTCAGAATCCTATTCTGGATATTATCTTCTAATGTAACCCAATATTATAATGTCATACAACTCCAGAAAGTGACCAACTGATACAAAGGAAAGAGAAGATATTTAAATATTTTCTTAGATACTTTGCAAGTTAGTTTCCCCTTGCTATACTTAACCCAGCTACTTCAGATAGTTTGAAAAATTATATTAATAATTTTGGTTGGCAATATCTCTTAACTTCAAATTTCAATAAACTTGTTCTTCAGTGAAATAGATCTTTTACACACATCAGAATCAGTTAATACTTCCTCAGCATTTAATCTCAAATTATGGAAATATTATTTTTTGATTGATGTGGAGGATACTGTATTAAGATAGACAAATTTTGCAAAAAGTAGAGAGTCAAGTTCTATAACACAAGTATGTAGTGCCATTGGAGTACAGTAATATAGAAATCAGATATTTTTGGTCAAACCCTTCAGGTTCCCTCACACTGTGGGAGCTTTTCTGTCTTCTCAATAAATCTTGCTTTCTGAAAAAAAAATTACACAATTTGTGTTTTATTTTTAGAAGAAAATATAGCAGTAAAATATACCCAACATAATATTAACCATTTTTAAGCGTACAACTCAGTGGCATTAGATAAAATCACATTGTGCAATCATCACTACCACTATTTTCTCTGGACTGTTTTAGTCTTCCCAATGGGAAACTGTATTCATAAAACAATCACTCCCCATTATCTCTTCCCTAAGCCCCTGGCAATCATCATTCTCATTCCTGTATCTATGAATTTAATTCTAGGTAATTTATGTAACTGGAACCATATAATATATATTTTTCACTAGTTTATTTAGCATTACATAATGTATTTGATATTCATTCGTGTTACAGCATCTATTAAAATTTTATTTCTTTTTAAGACTGAATAATATTGTATAATATCTCCAATGTAATGCCTATATTACATTATATATCTTATATCTATTTAGCTTATCTATATAGATTTGTGATATAAATATGTGTGTATATGTATGAAGAGATATCTACATAAATATATATCACATTTTGATTGTCCATTCACTTATAGAACAATTGAGGTCCTTCTACCTGCTGCCTATTTTAATGAATAATGATGCTATGAACACGAGTATACACACATCTGTTTAAGTCTTTGTTTTAAGTGTTTTTGGGTATAAACCCAGAGTGAAAATGTCGATCGTGTGGTAATTAAATGTTTAATTTCTGAGAAACAGCCATGGTGCCATAGTGTTTTCCACAGTGACTGTACCATTTTACATTCCTATCAAAAGTGTTCAAGCTTTCAATTTTTGCACGTCTTTTCCAACACTTGCTATTTTGTGATTTTGTGTACGTGCCTGTTTGTTGTTATTGTTGCTGTTGTTTGTTTTACAATAGCCATCCTAATGAGTATGAAGTTGAATGCCATTTTGGCTTTGATTTGCTTTTTCTTGTGATTAGTGATATTGAGTTTTTTTCACGTGCTAATTAACCATTTGTATATCTTCTTTGGAGAAAAGTCTACTCAAGTACTTGACTCATTTTCCCGCCTCAGCTTTATTGAGATACAATTTACAAAAAAAGTTGTAAATATCTATGATGTGCCATGAGATGTTCTGATTATATGTAAACATTGGGAAATGATTACATAAAGCTAATTAAGGTATCTGTCACCTCTCTGAACTATCTTTCTTTTTTCATAATAAGAATATTTAAAATCTATTCTGTCATTGTTGTTCATGTACACAATAAATTATTATTATGTGTACTCACCAAGTTATGAAATAGATCTCTAGAATCTTTGCTCATTTTAGAATTAGATTGTTTGTTCTGCTGTTGAATTGAAGGAGTTTGTTATATGCCCTGCATATTAATCTGCTTATCAGATATGTGAATTGAAAATATACCTTTTTGAGTTTTTAAATGTGAAGAGTCCTTATTTCTGGATATAGTCATTTGGGTCATTTTTTACTTTCTTTAATCAAAGTTTTTTTTTTAATTAGTACATAATACTTTCACATATTTATGGAGTGCTTAGTGATATTCAACACATACAATATATAGTGATCAAATCAGCCTAATTAGAACACCTACCACTTCAAACATTTAACATATTTTGTGTCAGAGATATTCCAAATTCTCTCTTCCTATTTTCTCCCATTCATGGGTTGCTTTTGCACACTGGTGATAGTGTCTTTGATGCACAGTTTTATTTTTTTTATTTTGAACTTTGATTTATCTATTATTTGTTGCCTGTGATTAATTTTTATGTGCAGAAAAAAATGTCATATATATAATTTTAGAAATTTGTGTCTCTTCTCTCTTATTCCACAAAATATTTTATATACTTGCATCACTATAAATTATTAGACTTGACTGAATATGTGGATTGATTTCTTTGCACTTCTTATATTTAGCATTGTGTGTTCCTTAACAGCATTGTACTGAAAATCTATTACTGAATAATACACCATTCCAAAATGTACTTACTAAAGAAAACAACCATTTTATTTGTTCAAAGGTCTAGTGTTCAGCCTTGGATTAGCCAAGTAGGTCTTTAGTTTTGTCTAGATCACCTTATTTCCTAGACTGTGGTTGAAAGGTCTAAGATGACCTCATCACTTAGACTGCTTGACTGCAGACAACCGTGGAGATAATTAGTAGAACACACAGAGCCTAAGGACAAAATCAGTGCTAAGTCAACAAGGGTCCTATGCAACTTGCACCAGCATCAAAGAGTGATTGAAGGCCAGGAAAATCATTATTATTTTAGGTATCTGGAGGTCAAGGCCATGACTGCACATCCCATCAAAAAGAAAGAAAATGTGTTGTTGCTTATATTTCTCACCACAAAGTAGGAAGACCAACGCTGGATAGAACTCTTCAAGTTCAGAAACAGCATACTTTGCATATGCAAAACATTGTATTCTTCATATGATAAGTAATACAAAAGATTTCTGAGTTGGAATGGGTCCCAGAGCTAGAAAAGTATCTGCAAATACTCCAGACTACTATAAAACAGCTCTACCATTTGAACCATACTTCCCAGCAGACTCAGTAGTATTAGAGAATAGGAGAGGACCTAAAGGAATGTACACAAAAGCTGCTGCATGTAGTTATTGTAAACCTCAGTGGGAGAAAAGATGCATTGAATCTTAAGATTCTAGTGAAGGTCTTTCATCAACAACACAGATTTTTTTACCTTCTTGAATAACAACTTCTGTTATATTATTGGGTCCTGGTAGAAATAGACCACCTTTATATTAGATACTCATTGACCATTCTTATAGAGCTTTCCATCCTGTGTGGGTACTGTATGAACCATTGAATCATAGTACTAGTTGGACCCAGTAACAAACCATTGTACAATGGAAGTGAAACTTCTTAATTCAACTATGCAGAACTAAAGAATTTTCTGCATGAGCTGGTTACCTAGACATTCATGTCATCTAACACTGTTTACCAACACTACTCCCACAGTTCATACTTTAGCCCTATTGAAGCATGCATAAAATGAGCTGCCATAAACAAAGACTGAACATGGTTTACAGATGGGTTTCCTCAGTATATGGGTGCAACTTGGAAATGAAATGTAACTATGTTATAGCCTCTATCAAGAGTGACATTGAAAAATGCAATCAAAGGAAAAGCATCCATCATTTACTGTGATTAAATAGAGAAGAGGTCTGACATTAGTTAAATAGCCTGACATGCCATTGGAAGATTGGAAGATTAGAAGATTGGGAGCAAAGAAGTCTGGAATGAACGTATTGACAAATATATCAATATGAGAACAAATTGTGAAGATCTTCATAGTATATGTGAATGTCCACCAGATAGAATCCAATATGGAAGTGACACTGATCATTAAATGAGACAAAATAACTCATTTAGTCGTTGTCAGCTAGCTTCTTTACTGACCCCCCACCTCCATGCTAGCAAAAAGTACAAGAATGGTCCTGATTATCATGAGAGGTAGCACAGCTGTTATACAGTGGGGTCCAAGATAGTGGCCAGGAATGGACTCAGTGTTCTATGTTCTCTCTTACCAAAGTTGGTCTAGTGAATGCTGCTGATCATCCAATCTTATGTAACAGAGATCAATGCTAAGATACCAATATGGCACCTTGTCTTGAAGAAATTAACTAGACACTTGATGGCAAGTTGATTATGTTAGATATTTTCCATCTTGGAAAGTTCATTAATTCAAACTAAACTAGATACCTATTTCAATTATGAGTCTTCTTACTGTATGCCAGGACTCAGATAACACCACTCTGTAATCCCATATAAAAGAGTGTCATACCTTGAAATATACTTTCCAGTAAAGGAGATGTTAAAGCAGACCTGTGTCCATGAGATCCACTAGCCATATCACACTGCACGTACACACCAGCTTAGTAGAGATTTGGGGTGGACTGATGAAGGTACTAATGAGTGCCAACTTGGAGTTAATACTTCAGTCAAAGTTCTTTAGTACTGGGTCACCAATTGGAAGAATATTTGGAACTGGGAACCAAGATAGAAGTAGGAATGAAGTTGCTCATTATCATTCCCAGTTACCCACTTCAGTATTTGTATTTCACATCCCCACGAGGGGCATTAAAGTCTGGAGTCCCCCAAAGGATAACTCCTCAATTAGTAGAAAAAGAATGTTTCATTTAATGATAAGCTGCAGGTACCACCTGGGCACTTCGGATTCCACATGTCCAGGGACCAGAAGGCACACAGTGGATCCTCATTTCTGCAGAGACAATTGACATGATCATTAGCAGAAGATGGCATTGCTGTTAATCAAAAGGGACAAGGAGAAAAACATGTTAATATCCCTTAGAATTTTCTTATCCAACTGTAATAGTAAATTGAAAATAGAAGTAACATCAACATGTGAAAGGCATGATGGTATGTCATACAGAGGTTTCAGCAATAAGGATTTAATTTACTTCACCAGGTAAGGCACCAAGACCAGTATCACTACTAGCTGAGGTGGAGAATAACCTAGAATGGAAGTAGAAGAGAGAATATAATTTTCATTTGTGGTACCAAGACCACCAGAGACAGCAAAATCTGTAGTTCTTCCCCCTAGTATTCATCTTCTAAATTTCCCATCAGTAAATGAGGACAGCAAAATTGTAGAATACCAACTGTTCTCCTATATAAAAACAATTAATAATAAGAATTTGAGATTAAACAAATTAAATAACACTAAAAATGAGTAAGTATAAATCTAGCAAAATATGTACAGAATCTGTTTATTAAAAGCTATAGAACTCTGACAAAATGAATGAAAGTTTTAAGTGAATGGATAAATAGTTTTTGTTAACGGATTTGAAGTTGTTAGGATGTCAGGTTTTCCCAAATGATCTATGAATATAAAATGACCCCAACTAACATCTCAGTAAGCTATTTTGTATGTCCTTCAAAACTATCTATAAAGCTTATACAGAAAGACAAAAAGACTCAGAAGAGTCAGCATAATACTGAAGAAAAAATAGTTGGAGAACCAACACTCCTAATTTCACAACTAATTAAGGCAATGTGATAATGATGAAATAATAGACATGTAGATCAATGGAAGAGAATATAGTCCCAAACTAGATTAAAATGAATTTAGTCAACTGACCTTTGACAAAGAAACAAAGGGAATTAGACAAAGAAAGAATGGTCATTTCATACAATAGTGCAAGGACAATTGAGCATCCATATTGGAAAAAAATAAATAACCAATACACAGACCTTACACCTTTCAACAATGTAACTCAAAATGAACCATACTTGAATTTAAAATATCCAAACTTTACTTGCACAATGACCACTTGTATACCGAGCTGAATTGTACCCCACGTCTTTAAAAATAAAAATTGAAAAAAATGCAAAACTATAAAGCATATATGAAAAGGCATGGGTAAACAATGTGAACATGGGTTTGGCAATGAGTTTTAGATATAAAAACAATGGCATAATCCATGAGAAAAAAGGTAAGACAGTAGAAAAGTTAACTAGTATGCTCTTTGGAAAGAAAATATAATGCCAGTAATTAATTATGTGTATGTTAAGAGAATTGAAGTTCACACTATACAGCAAAAAAAAAAAAATTATAAAAAAATGTCACCTCATCTCTACAATAAATCAAAAAATTAGCTGGGTGTGGTAGCGCACCTTTAGTTCCAGCTACTTGGAAGGCTGAGGCAGAAGGATTGACGGAGTCCAGCAGATCGAGGCTGCAGTGTCTGGGAGCGGCCACTGCACTCCAGTCTGGGTGACAGAGTGAGACTCCAACTCAAAAAAAAAAAAATGTCTAATGAAAGACTTGTATCTAACATGCACAATTTTTTTTTAAGTTCAACAAAGAGAAAATAAGCAATACAATTTGATAATAAGGAAAAAGTCTGAACAGAAACTCATAAACTAAGAGACACATTAAAAATAAGCATAAGAACAGGTGCTCACAATAATTTATCATTAGAAAATTTCAAATTAAAACAACAGTAAGCTAACACTACATACCTATTAGAATGGATAACACCTTCAAAAACACACAAAAAAAACAAGCCTGAAAATAGCAATTACTACTAAGAAAATGAAGCAACAGAAACTTTTATTCATCACTAATGAAATGCAAACTGGCATAGCCATTTTGGAAGGCAGTTTGGAACTTTCTTACACAGCTAAATATATTCTTTCCATATAGTCTAATAATTGGTGTCCTAGAACTTTACCCATATGACCTGAAATCTTATCTTCACACAAAACCTGCACATGAATGTTTACAGCATTTTTCTCCATGATTGCTAAACACTAGAAGCAGTCAATATGCTCTTCAATAGGGGAATGAATAAACAATCTGTGATATATACATACACAAGGAAGAATCTTTTTTTTTTTTTTTGAGTTGGAGTCTTACTCCGTCACCCAGACTGTAGTGCAATGGCACGCTCCCGGCCACCGCAGCCTCAACCCACTGGGCTCCAGCAATCCTTCCACCTCAGCCTTCCCAGTAACCGGAATTACAGGCATGTGCTACCACACCTTGCTGATTTTTTTTTCATTTATTGTAGAGATGAGGTCTCACCAAGTTGCCCAGGCAGGTCATGAACCTGTGGACTCAGGCAATTCACTCACCTCGGCCTCCCAAAGCACTGGGATTACAGACTGAGACACCAAGCCCGGCCGCAAGGAAAAATCTTAAATGCACATTACAAAGTGAAGTAAGTCAGTCTGAAAAGGCTACATACTATGTGATTTCAGTTAAATGGCATTCTGGATAAGGCAAAATGATAGCAATGGTGAAACCACAAAACAAAATGAAACGAAAACCATCTGCTTCTAAGGGTGCAGAGTTAGGAGAAAGGGTTGAAGAGGTGAAGCACAGGAGATTTTTATGAGATGTTAAAGTATTCTGAGATTGTCATTGTGAATACATAGCCCTACACATTTGATAAGACCCACAGAACTTTACAGCACAGAGTGGAACCAAATCTATGTACATTTTTAAAGATCATTTAAGAGGTTGGGTGATGCAAAATATGACAAAACTGGTGGGGAGAGGAAACACATTGCTTACCAAAGTAGTGTTTGAAATGAGTAGATTATATCAAGAGACATTCTACATAGTATTGTATTCTAGTTAATAAAGTTTTATCTCATACAGGCATGGGTTAATAATACTGATACTGTTATACATATTCTGGAATTTAATATTTAAATGAATGGAGAGCAGATGGTAAAGGCCAGGTTTTTTGCTGTTGCAATGGAAACTTACAAGTAAACAAAGGTAAGAGTATAGAATGAAGTATGTTGAAATGAATTAGAGTTGAAGACCTCACCATAGACTCATTTGTACCATATAGATACAAAGTGTTACATATTGAAATACAATATTTCTATATATAGTGAATATTATATAAATAATACAAATTATCATATAGTAAATTCTATATAAATATAGTATATATTTACCTATATATGCAGTAAATACATATTATAACTAAATGTAGTAAATATGATATTATAAATATACATATATATTGTTGGGAGCCAGTCACGGAGGCCCACTGAGCGTTAGGGAAGGGTCGTTGACCCCGAGACCACTAGGATGCGTTTGGGAGCTGTTGACCCCATTTCCTCTCTCTTTTCTGCCTAGCACTACAGCCAGAAAAAACTGCAAGCTCAAGCATATAACTCTGAGACCAGGACGAACACAAACTAACTTCAGATGCTCATTGTTCCCATTTTTCCACAGACTGCGGTTTTGGTTCTCATACTACTTACAATTCAAACTTGGGTCACAACAAGGAGGCTTAGTGTTGGCCACAGGTTTTTTGTATGTGATCTTAAGATTAAAACAATATAAGTTTTGGAAAATAGGTTATAGAGATAAGTATTTAGGTAGTCATTTTGTTAAAAGAATGCAGTCAGCCTACTTCAGGTTGTGCCCACCCCAAACTTTGGACTGGGCCACATTCCAAACATCCTGGGTTAGGCTGTCTCAGGTTGTAAGAGCGATCATTTAAGTTTCAATAAGATTGTTTAGCTTGGTATTAGTATAAATTAGCATAGAATGAAAAAGGTTTATAGGATAGGTTAGTCATAGACTAAGGCTAGTGCTTGTAATAGGTTTTTTAGGTTATCGATTATAGAAACATTGTGCTTTAGGAAGGTATTGTTTCATTGCCTTTGAGGAACATTAACCAAGCATGAGGAGCAGAAAGACAATTTTGGGTTTGTTCTTCCTCATGCCTGAAGGAACATCTGGTGGGCAGGGGACGCCCCTCATGCACCTGGCATTGTGTTCACATGAAAGACATGTGAGAATGACTTTGCAGAATTTGGGTATAAAAGCCCACTGTAAACCTTCAATAAATGGCTTCTGCTCATCCTTAATAGTCCTATCCCTTTCTTTGTCCCCAGTCCCTTTCTCTCTTCTCTCAGTCACCTACTCCATCTCACCTCCAGGAAGCTCTGAACCTTGCAGGAACTGGACTCCCGCAATATATAAAGTTGGTATACACATATATTTCCTTATTTTCTCATCTTAAATGGCATAAAACCAATGACATTCCAGTAACAACAAACGCAGCTAGCACCAAGACCTTGGTTTTTAATATTATTCTTTATGAAAAACACATTGCTTACCAAAGTAGTGTTAGAAATGAGTAGATCATATCAAGAGAAATTCTACATAGCATTGTATTCTAGTAATAAGGTTTTATCCCACATAGGCATGGGTTAATAATACTGATACTGCTATACATATTCTGGAATTGAATATTTAAATGAAGGGAGAGCAGATGGTTAAGTCCAGGTTTTTGCTGTTGCAACAGAAGTTTACAAGTAAGCAAAGGTAAGAGTATAGAATGATGTATGTTGAAATGAATTAGCGTTGAAAACCTCACTATAAACTCATTTGACTCATTGGAGAAATATCTGATTACAGGACTACAGCAAGAAATGCACAAGATGAGCCTAGTATATCTTGTAGTATCAAAAAGTAAGGCAGTATTAAAAAAATCAAGTAAACTCACACACACAATCCAAACACAATGATAAAGTATGTCAAAGGGACACAGGAGCCAAGAGAAAGAATTTCCAATGTCTGTAGTTGGAAACATGATTAAACAATGCAAAATAGTACTAAATTTTAGGCTCAAAGTCTAGAATACATATCTGTGAGTACAAACTGACAGAAGATTATTTAGTTAATAAACGGAGAACAAGAAACAATGTCCTTTGTAAAATTATAGAAAACATATATATGTATTCTTCTTTTAAGAAGAGGAAGCATAACTCTCCATTCTCAAATGTAGGCATAATGATCTCTTTCCATGTGTACAGTATGTAAAGAAGGATAAAAAGAATAATGTTGTAGTCTAGAAATCCTAAAATCACTGTTTAAGTCACAGAGTTAAGATCAATATCAACACATAAACAAAAATTAGATTGAAAGTTTGTATTCTGGATGTGATGTGATGCAAATAGCACTTTACCTCTGTGGTCTTTTGCTTCAAAACCCACATTTTTTTTTCTGGAAAAAACATCAGAAAAATTTCCAGTTGAGGGATGTTCTATAAAATGGCTGACCAGTACTTCTTAAAAATTTCAAGGTCATGAAAAACAAGAAAAGTTTAAAATTCTGTCACAGTCAAGAGGAGCCTAAGGAGAAGCATTTACTAAATGTAATGTTGTAACCTAGATGAAAGCATGGAACAAAAAAGAAGCAAAAAAGGAAAAAATTCTGAATAAACTCTGGATTTTCAACATAACATATCAACATTGGTTCATTAATTGTAACAATCATGCCATACTAACATAAGGCATTAATTGTAAGGATGAAACTAGATGTGGAATATATAGGACCTCCGTTCTGTTTTCATATTTTTTCTGAAACTTTATAAATTTCATGTAAATTTTTTTTTTTTGAGTTGGAGTCTCACTCTGTCACCCAGACTGGAGTGCAGTGGCCGCTCCCGGCCACCGCAGCCTCGCCTGCTGGGCTCCGGCGATCCTTCCGCCTCAGCCTTCCGAGTAGCTGGAATTACAGGCACGCGCTACCACGACTGGCTAATTTTTTGATTTATTGTAGAGATGAGGTCTCGCCAAGTTGCCCAGGCGGGTCTCGAACCCGCGGGCTCAGGCAATCCACTCACCTCAGCCTCCCAAAGGCACGGGATTACAGGCTGAGCCACCGAGCCCGGCTAATTTCATGTAAATTTAAAGTTTATCTAAAAAGTAAATAAAGTATTTAATTGTAATCAATACCACCAACAACAAAATATGTGAAGATATAGTCATAATGTTTGGGAAAGTAACAAAAGGATTGATAAAATTAAGTAAGAATCTCATCTAGGTCCTCATTTTAGTAATTCCAGCCAATGTACTTAGATATAGTCTTTAGAATGTGAGAACTTAAAAATAAACTCAAAGGCACATAGATGACTATGTGAAATATACAGTTTAGGCTTTTGCACTGAGCATGAAAAACATAGAAACAAAGAAAGAGAAGATGCGGAAGTCCAGCTCCTGCAAGGTTCAGATGTTCCTGGAGGTGAGAGTAGGCGACGAGGGGAGAAAGAAAGGGATTGAACTACTGTTCAGAGTGAGCAGAAGCCATTTATAGAGTGTTATCCAAGGGCTTTTATTCCCAAACTCTGCAAAGTCATCATCACAGGACACAAAAGGTAGCATGTACCTTTCACATGAACAGGTCCAGGGGCACACAGGACACCCCCCACTCTCAAGCAGATGTATTTTCAGACATGAAGAAGAACATGAGGAAGAACAACCACAAATTGTCTTTTTGTTTGTTTGTTTCTTTTTTTTTTTGAGTTGGCGTCTCACTCGGTCACCCAGACTGGAGTGCAGCTATTTGGCCGCTCCCAGCCACCACAACCTTGACCTGCTGGGCTCCAACGATCCTTCTGCCTTAGCCTTCCAAATAGCTGGAACTACAGGCACGTGCTACCATGCCCGGCTCATTTTTGATTTATTGTAGAGATGAGGTCCCGCCAAGTTGCCCAGGTGGGTCTCGAACCCGTGGGCTTAAGCAGTCCACTCACCTCAGCCTCCCAAAGGCGTGGGATTACAGGCTGAGCCACCAAGCCCGGCTTGTCTTTTTTTTCTTATCCAGTTTCTATGCACCCTTAATTGTATTACAACTACATCATCTTGAAATGACATCACTCAATGTCTAAACCCGAAACCACCATAATGAATTATTAACTTCCACTCTTCTGAGCTAATTCAAACTAGTTTCTATTAAAACAATTGCTGTTATGGTTACACTTTCCTAACACCAGCTGGCCTAATTCAAACTTCACTGGCCCCACTAAATCAAACTAAACTAACCACACTTCTACAATAAAATTGTTACCTAAATTTTCTTCAATCGATATAAACTATTTCCTAAAACCTATATCTACAAATTTCTAAAATCACATCAAGAGAACCTGTGACCTGCATGAAGTCTCCTCAGTGTGACTCAAAGTTGAACTTAAATTGTTTAAAAGCAAAACCATAAACTGTAGAAAATGGGAATAACTCCCAAGTTTAGCTGTGTACATTCTGGTTTTAGAGTCCTCTGTTAGAGCCAGCAGGAGTCTTTTCTGGTTGCAGTGCCAAGTGAAAAGGAGGGAGGGAATGGGGTCAGCAGCTCCCAAACACATCCTAGTGGTCTCGGGGTCAACAGCCCTCCCTGATCCCTAACGCTGAGTGGGCCTCCATGGCCGGCTCCCAACAAGAAAAAAATTAAATTATTGTATTTGGAAGACTGATATCATAAGAAAATCTTTAAAAAAAAATATTTTTTTCATGTTGATAAACTGTCTAGGGTTAGTGGAGTATTTAATTCCCCAGCTATGATAGTATTGGAGTCAATATCTTTTTTAAATTTTCCTAAGAGCTGCTTTATGAAAGTTAGTGCTTCTATGTTGGATGCATATATGTTTAGGTTGGATCTTTCTTGTTGATGAATGGAAATTTTTATCATTATGTAGTGACCTTCTGTTTCTTTTTTTAATTTTTGAAAGCTTAAAAGATATTTTGTCTGATATTAAGATTATAACTTTTGTTTTCTTTTGTGTTCCATTCACCTGAAAATTTGTTTTCCATCATCTTGAGTCTTTGAGTGTCCTTTCTGGTGATATGACTCTTCTGGAGACACTATATTATTGCATCATGATTTTTTATCCAATTTGTCATTCTATGTCTTTTCAGTGGTGCATTTAGTCTATTCACATTCTGGCTAATTATTGAGATATGAGAGTTTATTCCTGTCATGGGCTTCTTATGCAGTTTGTTCTTATTGTTGCTTATTTATTTGTTTGTTGGCTTTCTTTTGATTAGGGGGTTGACTTATGTGTGCTTTCAGTATTTTTCATGCATTCTTGGGAATGGCATGGTTGTTTGTTTTTTTTCTTTCCTCTGTGTTTAATACTTTTTTACCTTTAAAATTTTTATTTTAAAATTGTGGGGTACAATTCAGTTTAGGTATACAAATATTCATTGTGCAGGTAACCTTGTTGATGAGGTGTGTCCCTTCTTCCCCTGGCATATACCCACTACTGCCAATTCCACCTCCCCACATCTCCAACCTGCACCCCCACAGTTTCCCACTACTGTCAATTCTTTTCTTAAAGTATTATGATAGTTGTTCAAGGTCTGCTTGTGAGTAAGAATATGTGATACTCAGTTATTTGTTTCTGTGAAAGATCACTCAGTATTATAGACTCTAAGTTCATCCAGGTTGCTGTGAAGTTCATGATTTTATTCTCCTTTATGGCTTCATAATATTCCATTGTGTACATGTATCACATTTATTTATTAAGTCCTCTTTTGGTGGGCAGCATGGCTGACTCCATTTTCTTGCAATTGTGAACAATGCTGCGATAAACATACGTGTGTAGGTATTCTTTTTATAGAGTGATTTGAGTTCTCCAAGGTATATTCCCAGTAGGGGGATTGCAGGGTCAAAATGGAAGGTCGATTTTTAGAACTTTTAGGAATTACCACACTGTTTTCCACAGAGGCTGTACTAGTTTGCATTCCTACCAACAGTGTAGACATGTTCCTTTTTCATCATATCCTCTCCAACATCTGTTATTTTTTGAGTTATTGATGATGGCCATTTTGACTGGAGTTAGCTGGTATCTCAGTGTGGTTTTAATTTGCATCTCCATGATGACTAGTGAGACTGAACATTTTTTCATGTATCTGTTGGCTGCTCATATATCTTCTTTTGAGAAGTATTTATTTCCCACTTTGTAAAGGGGCTATTTGTTTTTTTCTTTTCAGCATGTTTGAGTTCCTTCTAGATCCTCAATGTTAGGCATTTGTCAGATAGAGTTGGCAAATATATTTTCCGTCTGTGAGCTGTCTCCCTGCTCTCTTGATGGTTTCTTTGGGCTTGCAGAAGCTTGTCAATTTGATAAGGTCCCACTAGTCTCTTATATCTTATGGTATGGGCACTTGGGGTTTTGATCAGGAATTATTTGCCAGTTCCCATTTCCATAAGAGTGACTACTGCTCTTTCTAAGGTTTTTATAGTTTGAAGCTTTATGTTTAGGTCTTTGATCCATATAGAGTTGATTTTTGTGTACGGTGATAGATAGGGATCTTGTTTTAATCTTCTGTGTGTGGTCAGCCAATTTTACCAGCACCATTTACTATATAGAATGTCTTCTTCCCAGTGGTTAGTGGTGGAAATTTTGTCGAAGATGAGTTGGTTGAGAAACTGAGGTTTTGCTTCTCGAATCTCTACCCTGTTCCATTGGTCTATATGCCTGTACTTGTACCAATATCAGGTTGTTTTGATTATTGTAGCTTTATAATAAAGTATAAAATCTGAGAATGTGATACATCATACTTTTTTTCTGAGGATTGCTTTGGCTATTCATAGGCTGAGGTTTTACATTTAGGTCTCTGATTCATTTAGAGTTGATTTTTGTGTGTGGTGATAGATAGCATCCTATTTCATTCTTCTGCATGTGGTCAGCCAGTTTTCCCAGCACCATTTACTGAATAGGTTCTCCCCTCCCCAGTGGTTGGTGGTGGAGGCTTTATCAAAGATGAGCTGGTTGAGAAATTGAGGTTTTACTTCTGAAATCTCAGTTCTATTCCATTGGTCTATACTCCTGTTCTTGCAAAAATACCAAGCTGTTTTGATTATTGTAGCATTATAATATAATCTAAAGTCTGGGAATGTGATACCTCCTGTTTTATTTTTGTTTTTCTTAGGATTGTTTTGATTATTCATGGTCATTTATATTTCCATATGAATTCCTGTTTTGTTGTTTCTAGGTCTGAGAAAAATGTTGCTGGTAATTTGATGGGTACTGCATTAAATCTGTAAAATTGTTTTAGGTAGAATGGACATCTTAACAATGTTGATTCTTCCAATTCATGAGCATGGAATATTTTTCCACTTGTTTGTGTCATCTTTGATTTCTTTGAGCAGTGTTTTGTAGTTTTCACTGTAAAGGTCTTTCATGTCTCTGTTTAGAAGATGCTAAGGTATTTCATTTTCTTTTGTGGCTATTGTGAATGGAATTGTAATTTTTATTTGTCTTTCTGTTTGTTTATTATTGGTGTATATAAATGTGATTGTCTTTGGCACATTTATTTTATACCCTGAGACTTTTCTGAAGTCCTTTATTAGTGTAAGGAGGTTTTGAGAAAGTCTCTTAGGTTTTCAAGGTATAGAATCATGTCATCTGCCAAGAGGGATAACTTGATTTTCTCTTTTTCTACTTGGATACACCCGATAGCCTTCTCTTCTTTGATTGATCTAGCTAGAACTTCCAAAACCATGTTGAGTAGGAGGAGTGAGAGTGGACATCCTTGTCTTGTTCCAGTTTTCAGGAGAAATGGTTCCAATATCTTTCTGGTTAGCAGTATGCTGGCTGTGGGTTTCTCATAGATGGCTATTACTATTTTGAGGTATGTACCATCTATGCCTAGATGTTTGAGGGTTTTTATCAAGAAGGGGTGCTGGCTTTTATCAAAAGCTTTTCTGCATCTAATGATATAATCATGTGGTTTTTGTTTTTACATCTGTTGATATATTAAATTACATTTATGGTTTTATGAATGTTGAACCAGCCTTGCATCCCAGAGATGAAGCCTATTTGGTCATGGTGAATGATTTTTGATATGTGTTGTTGAATCCGGTTTGCTAGGATCTTGTTGAAAATTTAGCACCAATGTTCATCAAGGATATTGGCCTGTAGTTCTCTTTCTTTGTTGGAAATTTACCTAGTATGGGTATCAATGTGATATTAGCTTCCTAAAATGATTTGGGAGAGTTCCATCTTTCTCAATCTCCTGAAATACTTTCAATAGGATTGGTATCAGTTCCTCCCTGTATGTTTTGTAGAATTCTCCTGAAAAGTCACCTGGTCCAGTGTTTTTTGTTGTTGTTGCTGTTTTTTGTAGGTAGTTTTGTTATGACATATCAATTTTCTGGATTGTTATTGGTCTATTTAGGATCTTGGTTTCTTCTTCTTTCAACCTGGGGAGGTTGTGTAATGTCAGAAAGTCCTCCTTTTCTTTAGGTTTTCAAGTTTGTTTCCACACACATGTAGATAGTAGTGTCTGATAATCTTTTGTATTATTTCAGGGTCATTTCTGACTTCATCTTTTGTGTTTCTGATTGAGTTTATTTGGACTTTTTCTCTCTTTTTCTTGGTCAGTATAGTTGGGGGACCATCAATCTTGTTTATCATTTCAAAGAACCGCTGTTTGTTTCATTACTTTTTGTATTATCTTTTTGTCATCTATGTCCTGGATTTGGGCTTTTGTTTTGGTGATCTGGATTCTTCTGCTGAATTTAGGGTTTTGGTGGTCTTGCTTTTCCAGCTTCCTTAGTTGACTTGTTAGACTGTTAACTTGTGATCTTTCCATTTTCTTCATGTGTGTTTGTAGATATATGAATTCCCCTCTTACAACTGTTTTCATGGCATCCCAGAGGTTTTGATAAGATGTTTCTTCATTTTCATTTGTTTCCAGTTGTCTTTTAATCTCTGTTTTTATTTCTGTGTTGACTCAGGAGTTACTTAGTATCACACTGGTTAATATCCATGTCTTTGTGGGGTTTAGGGGTACTGTGTTGGTGTTGATATTTATTTTTACACCACTGTGGTCTGAGATGGCAAAATTTGAATCTTATGAAATTTGTTTATGCTTGATTTATGACCAAGGATGTGGTTGATCTTAGAGTACTTTCTATGTGGTGACGAATAGAACATATAGTCTGTGGTCATTGTGTGGAGTGTTCTGTAGTTATCAATTAAGTTCATTTGGTCAAGAGTCACGTTGAGGTTCTGGATCTCCTTGCTGATTTTTTGGCTCGATGATCTGTCTGGGATTGTGAGTAGGCTATTAAAGTCCCCAATTATGATAGTGTTAGAGTCAATATCTTTTTTAAGCTTGCCTAGAATATCCTTTATGAAAGTTGGCGACCCTTCAAGTCATTAAAATTTTTAAAAAGATACAGAAGTTCTCATATACAATGATAGAAGATTCAATTAATCAACAAGAAATATCCATCCTTAATACTTTCTTAAGTTAGCTCTCTTGTAGTCTGGAGATGGCGCAAAGTCTTAGGGATTGAATATCTTGGAAGGATTTTAATTCTCCATCGCTTATAAAATTTAGCTTAGCTGGGGAGGAAATTCTTAGTTGAAATTGCTTATCTTAGAGAGCTTGGAAAATGAAACTCCAGTCTCTTTTAGCTTGTAGTGTTTCTGTAGACATCTGCTACTATTCTAATTGGTCTTCCCCAGTAAGTAGTCTGACCTTTCTCTCTTGCTACCATTAGGATTTTTTTCTTTCATACTTACTTTGTGTAAGCAAATTACCATGTGTCTAGGAGTTGGTCTTTTCATCTGATATCTTGCAAGGGTTCTCTGAATCTCTTGTGTAGGGAAGTTTTCTTGGATAGTTAAAAACCTCAAACTATAAGAACCTTAGAAAATGCAGAAGACATCCTTATGGAAATAGGAGCTAGCAACCAATTTCTGATCAAAACCAAAAATGCCCATGCCATAAAAGATAGCATAGATAAATGGGACCTCATAAAATTGAAAAGCTTCTGCAAAGCAAAAGAAACCATCAAGAGAGTGGGGAGACAGTCCACGGAATGAGAAAAAAATATTTGCCAACTGTATATCTGACAAGAGAGCTGCAAGGAAGTCAAATGTGCTGAAAAATAAAAACCAAAACCCCATTACAAAATGGGCAAAAGATATGAATAGACACTTCTCAAAAGAAGATTTACAAGCTGCCAAAGATACATGAAAACGTACACAACCTTACTAATCATTAATGAAATTCAAATCATAACCACACTAGATACCACTTAACTCCAGTCAGGATGGCCTTGATCAATAACTCGAAAAACAACAAATGATGGAGAGGATGTGGGGAAAAGGAAACACTTCTACACGACTGGTGGGAGCGTAAATAGTACAATCTCGGGGAAAATAGTTTGGCAAGTCCTAAAACATTTAAAAATCAACCTTCCATATGACCTCACAATCTCCCTAATCTACAGAAATAAATACATGGCTCAGAATATCTGTAGATTCCAGTATTTTATGGACACAAGTTATCAAGACCCCTAAAGAGCATCATATACTGCTGCTGTTACATTTATCTCCACCATTGATCACCTATAAGGTCTCTTTACCTTTGTACTCCTTAGAATAGATTTTTTGTTACTATAAAACCCACTTGTTTTTTTGTTAGGCATCAGCAATTTTTACTTGGATCATGCCAGGGTAAGAGATTTCCAGTCCAGTGATTTGTGTTGGTTTGTTTGCAGAATTTCCATCTTTTTATCTAACATGTTTTATAAAAAAAAAATTAAGGCTGTTGCTAAATTTCTTTGATGATGATGATTCCTAACATGATATTCTAAAACAATTATAATGGAAGGCATTCAAATACTTTATTTGCCACATGAAAACACTAATGTCTGAATATACTAATATAAAAGGAACCAAAAATTGTTTTAGTTTATGTCTATCTTATTCATATGACTGATAATTTGTTCTTTTACAATGTCAAGATATATCTGACTTGTATAAGTAAAATATATATATTTGTTATTCATATTTAGAATATCATACATCAAAATTTACATTTTTTATTATCTAATTTTATTTCTATATATAGAATTTCTTTGTATTTAAGCATATAAAATTTGCAGTTTATCTTCTGTTCAATAATTTTACTAATATTAAACTGTCTTTGTATGTGTTGTAAAATATTAGAATATTTACTAAAAATCTTTAGTATGTAAAGATTTCTTCATTGTCTAAAATGGACATTATTTACTTTCCTTCTCTGTTGCTTTTGAAGAATCTTTTTTATACTATACATTTTCAAGACTATATTTAGTCTACAAACCATCCAATTAAACTTGAAATATATGTATTCATAGAAATAATAAAAATAAAATAAACCAAGAAAGATATGCCTTTATGTGTAAAGAGATATATCTACTTAATTATCTATTGATCTGCCTGTCTGATTATGGAAAAGTAAGACTTTTCAGAATATTAGCTGGGAGAAAAGACAAATGATAAAATGGATTAAAAGACGCTCCCGAAGTCGGGCCCGGTGGCTCAGCCTGTAATCCCAGCACTTTGGGAGGCCAAGGTGAGTGAATTGCCTGAGCCTGTGGGTTTGTGACCCGCCTGGGCAGCTTGGCGAGACCTCATCTCTACAATAAATCAAAAATTAGCCGGGTGTGGTGGCATGCGCCTGTAATTGCAGCTACTTGGAAGGCTGAGGTGGAAGGATCGCTGGAGCCCAGCAGGTCGAGGTTGCAGTGAAAAAAAAAAAAAGAAAGATGCTCCCGAATATGCTAAAGAAAAAAACAAAAAAAAAAGATCTAAGTTATTATGATTTACCATGATCTGGCCTCTTTCCTCAAATGATATGACTGACAAATTCAGTGAAATGAGAATCTTGGTTCAAGGACAGAAAAGCATCAAGTGGCTCCTATGTGATTTGTGAGTTCCTGAAAGATGGAAACAATCCTATAGTAGTTTGAACAATCTGTAATGGGGCTCAAGTCTAATGACATAAAATATATTCAACTGAGTTGAATCTGAGGACTGAATCTTATCTGCCTCTACTATCTATGTGTGAGACTGGCAGGAAAGAGTATCTCTGTACTCTTGTTGATGATGCTACTATGCAGTCAATTTTGAAATTTGTGTTGCCCTGTGAAAAAAGACACCATCACTTTGTTTCACTGGGTTTGGTGTTAGTGAGCATATATACAGATGAATGCTTTCTATCCACATTTCAAAAAGACGCCCAGGAAACATATGAATGCTTGCCCTTTTAAGGTTAACATTTATAATTAATTGGGAATTCACGGATACAGATTCTGGATAGCAAAAACTATTGCTCTGAATTCTCAGTCTTTACTACAGTTCCAAGACCAGCAAAATGGGCATCCATCTGGCTGATGAATGGGTTTAGCATGGTCAGAGGTGTCTACGTTAGCATTTCACAGTCTATTAGAGCTATAGATGCTGTATTAAATTTGACCATATATACTGAATGTTAAGAGATAAGATGATTCTAGAGAACTTTATTCTGCATTGCTTGGTACCAGTGACTTTGATAATGCAATGTTGGGGATATTGAGAGCATAACAATTTATGAATAACCCTTTACATGGTCCTCATAGAAAGTACCTGGACCCCAATCTTCAATGAACAATGAAGATCAGTTGTAAGACTCCAGATGTTATCACTACATAGTCATGTTTTATTCTTTCAGAATCTGGGGGGGGGGAAGAAGCTAAATAAATAAACACACAGATAATTTATATTTCCAATTTACATTATCATCAATTATTCATATTGATAGAAAATACTGCAAAATTCTAGGGCATGCTCTTATATTGAAATGTAGTTTTGGGTTCATAAAAATAATAAAAACCTGATGCAGAAATATAGAAAAACCCTGTTCTGGTAGTGGGGAGATTTTCATTAGACTCAATTCTACTTTCTGAGGGAATTCTTATTCCTTGTTCTGTAAATTCACCATTTAGGTTTCTCCTTATGATATAGATGATATAGAGAAGAGTCTTCTTTGGGGTTGTACAGGTTTCATACCTCATGCAATATTGGTACATTTTGGAATTCAAGGGTTGAGTTTTGCAGTCTGTCTTCCCAAGAACACTTGAGAGAAATGCATCACAAACTGCATGGCATAAATATGTGTGTATGTATATAAACATATATATTTTAATCAATGCTTCCTTATCATCATTTTCAAATGATAATGCTTATTCCTAAGAAACTAAGGGTAAAATAATAACTTTTTTCAACATCCTATGCAACATTTACTTATGTTCCTTAATCATATTTTGTAATCATATTTCTTGTCTCAAACTGGAGAAAAATGGTTTCCTTGTTCATAAGCCAAATGTCAATTGAATAGAGGAATGTTGTAATAGATCAGTAACATGAACTATAACAAATACACAATGAACGTATTAAAAAAGATTAAGCAGTGCCACTCTACAAAATTCCAATTTTAGTACTCAAATCATAGATGTGTCAGAAATTCTGTCACTCTTTTGGAACTTTAGCTAAAAAGAAAACATAAAGAGATTTAGTTATTTCAAGAAGTTCTGAAGTTGTAAAGGCCAAAATCTACAAAAAAATTGCTCGATATCACTCAGTAAAGAAAGAACATACTGTGATAATAAAAATAACTGAAAGTAAATTGTGAAATAAGATAAAACAACTTTATTTTAAAATTATGATTTTCTGATGTATATGAAACAATGTGTAAACTCAAACATTTATGGGGTATTTGTAGAATTAGGTGTATATAAAATACATTAGAATTCTAATGTATTTGCTCTGTTTGTAATTGCTCTCATGTTCCTTTGTGGTTTTCATTATAGCTCTCTTGCTATTCAAGCAGCTAATTAACCTCTATTATTAGGTGCTTTCTCTACAAAAATATCCTGTGCTGTATATTTAATTTAATTACCTTTACTGAATACCAAAGTCACAAGGCTTATAAGATGAAAACGGCAAATTGCTATCTGTGGAGTAGAAAGCATATACTTGACATAGAGAAATTGCATATATTTCATTAAGGCATTATTATCTTAATTATTAAAAATAAATAAAAAGAAAGGCAGCTAAATTAAAAAATCATTTTTAGCACTGGTTATCTTTCTTATAAAACAAAATTCTAGAGAGAATAGAGTTACTTGATATATATCTAAAATCAGTTATAGCCTGTAAATTCATCAAGAACTCAGAGTATATGCAGCATACATATTTGATTTCACGAAAAATGATAGAACTCATTAATTTCATTTTTAATGAATGATGTTTATTCATGATGTATAATAGTCAAATTTTTTAAAGAACCTTGTCATTTAAAATACATGGAAACTCAGTGTTTATATGTGTTTATATGAACATTTTGGTAATAATTATTGGTCAATAAAAATCATTTAGTAGCTCTCTAATAAATAGAATGTTTTGATTCATAAAGTTGTTCATGTAATTTTAAGATGGGCATTATTATTTTTCTGGAAAAACGGAATCAATACTTTGCTTCACAATGTGAAAGTTATATAACTTAAATGTATAAAGAAAATTTTAAATAATTTATTTGAAATGTACTTGTAGTAAAAATTCACTTTACTGGAGGAAAGTTACATGCTTATATGTCTTTTTTCTTATAAAAAAACTCTGACTACAATCTACAAAATTATTAAGTCACAGGTGGATCAATGAGCGCAGAAAGGAAACTCTTGGAGTAGCAAGTTGTGAGAGGATAAATTAGTGTTAGTGGTAGACACGTGGAACAAATAAGAAATGTCAACTGTGCAAAATATTTAAAAGTTAAAGTAAATTCAGTGTTCTCTCAGATGTAGGAGCTGAATGAGGCAGAAGTATAATGGGCGCTTCCTACCTGGTTTGCACAAATAGGTGGAAGATGGTACCCGGTTTATTGGAGTGGCTACTAAGACTGTTTTATGAGAACACAAGTACAATTGGTGGACTGAATCTTGTACACTTTCATGACCATGTCTTCCAGACTTGGTGAACATAGTCATCGCATGGGATGCTTTTAATAAGCAGCAATAATTTTAAAAACTCACACGTCTCTACTTTGATAATCACTGCCTAAACATGCTTAAATATAAATAGTCGCATGTTTCATGAATGTAAAATTTCATGCATAGTGCTTATATATTAAAATCTGCAATTTTTTGGAATATTGACATATGAAAGAAGATAACCATGAAGGATCTATGGTAATAAGAATCATTTTACTAATAAGGAATTATAAATATTTACCTGAAATCTTCCCTAATATATTCATTTTATGACCATACAGGATTTCTTTGTTTTTCAAAAGCTTTCCTCCACTGGTATTGTTAAATACTATGAATCATTTTGCATAAGTATCTATCCAAGCAAAGATATGTGTGCTTTTTTTTTCCTGGCATGAATATTTTCTATTTTAACCCCTAAATCTTGTTTTTCTATAATTTTTCTCTCTTTCTCTCCTTTTTCATTTATATTTGAATTATTTTAATTTCTTATAACCTTATTATTTCTATATTCTTACTAGTAAGCTCATAAACTATTGTTTTCATCAATGAATTTTATGTAAGTTGTTGTTTGGGGAATGTATGATTGCGTTTAAATTGACTTTTGTCACATGTTTTATGTTAAGAGAATACCTGAGAGTTTGTTACCAATTATATGTGAAAATAATTTTATATATAATGAAATATACTTAATCCTTTTTTTTTGTTCAGATGCAACAGAGTGTTTTGCTCATGAAGTAAAGATACTTAACGTTTGTATCCATAGGTTCACAAAAATGTTAATATCAGATCAAGTAAAAATCATAAGCCCATTAAATAAAAATCAGTTATTTGTGAATGTCAAAGAATATCTAGAATTTTACCTTCTTATCATATATGTATCTGTGTATGTACATATGATTTTGTATGTATCACAGAACTGATATTTCTTAAAACGCTATGTAATCTATATAATATGTATAATAACATATTTTTAGAATGTCATAAATATATACCTATCTATTGATGTTTAGAAGAAAACAGATCGAAGAGAATGCCGTTTATTGAACATAATGTATGTAAATCTCTTTTTAAACTAAGTAGTAAATGGTTAGGATGGCAGAGATTAGAGGCCATGTTATTGTCAATTTTTCATTCTTATTTAGCAGTGCAGTGGAAAAAGAGGTACACAGTAAGTACTATCTCTATCACAGTAAGGTATATGAGTAACTTACTGATAGAGCTTTATATCAATATAATATTATATCATCAACATCAGCTTTAGATACAATTATTCTTATTGTTTCTTTTAAAATGTGATCTAACTTTTGGAATATCGTTTTTTACATCTATTTGAAAAAGTGAATTTTTAAATTAAACATATATCATGATTTATATGCTTTTATGTACCCCAAAATAATAGAATATTGATGTTATAAATACCTCACATGCCAATACTTCTGGATCAAAACATAACCTAACTGACATAATTTCTGAAAGATCTATGTAATTTTTTATGATTCTCATTAATAAACATGATGAAAATTCATTGGCATTGCAAATTCTTTATTGTAAAATGAAAGATTAGACCAAATAAAAATATAGTGCTAACTTTAAATCTCATGTTTTGAAAATAAACATTCCACTTCCATTTATGAGGCAGAAAAAAAATAATCTCAGAAGCATCATCATAAATGTGACTTCACAGAAGTTAAAGTCATAAATTACTTTCATAACATTTTGGGGGCTAAAATATAGAAGCTAGGATTTGTAAAAGTTGGAAGTTTTTGTGTGACAAGAATTTCTGATTGTTATTTAGTCATGAAGTATGTTGAAAGGGAAATAAAAAGTCTATTGTTTAGTTTTCACCTCAAATGGATATAAAAACTCTATTGATATGAAAATATATTTACAATGTTACATTCAAATAATTTAACTGAGCAAAACTCTACAATGGGAAGGGTATGGAAATTTCTTAACATTGAAAGCACAGATAATTATTTCTTATGCAAGATTCTCATTTCTTTACTCCAGTCACTATGTATTACCGAGTACCTACATCTAACTACGAGCTGTCCTTCTCATTCAGCGTTTCCTGACAATAACCAATGAGGTTCATAAATGTCTAAAACATCGAACATCAACATCGAACATCAATATTAGAAAACTGTGAAAGGTGATTCTGAAATGTTTAAAGCCTTACTTATGCACTTGATCATTATATGAATAGATAGATAGTAAAATGGTTTGTGTTTTGCTGGTTCTCAAAAACTGATATTTAATACCATTGTTTATGGAAAACACATATTTTACCAAAAACATAATTTCTATGCCTATAGCTTTAATAGAATTAAGAACTAATAAAGGGAAAAAAGTTATCTTTGGAGAAATGTCTATTAAAGTCTTTAGCCTAAAATTAATCAAGATGTTAAATTTTTTAATATTAAGTCGTAAGAGTTTGTTGTATATTTTGGAAATTAACCCTTTAATGGCTTGCAAATATTTTCTCATCCTGTAATTTGCCTTTCACTCTATTGATTGCTTCTTTTGCTGTACTTTTCATTTTGATGTAGTCTCGCTTGTCTATTTTTCTTTTTGTTTTCTGTTTTTAGTATTAAATTCATGAAATAATTGACAAGAGCGATGTTGTAAACCTTTTTGTTTATTTTCTTCTATAATTTTTACAATTTTAGGTCCTATACTTAAGTCTTAAATCTATTTTGATTTAATTTTTGTGTATGCTTTAAGATAAGTTCCAATTTTATTCTTTTGCACATGGATACCAAGTTTTCCAGCTCCAAAGGAAACATACAATATGTCAACAGGTATATGAAACAAATCTGAAAGTCACTAATCATCAGAGAAATGCAAATCAGAACCAAAATGAAATATCTCACATCTCCTAAGATGGCTATTACTAAAGACAGAAGACAAATGTTTGGAGTATGTGGGTAAATTAGAACACTTGCATGCTTTTAGTGGAAAAGCAAGATGGTATAGCTACAATGGAAAACATACAGTTGATCCTCCAAAAAAAAAAATAGGGCAAATATATGATCTAACAATACCACTTTTAGTTGCTAAACCAAAATAATCGAAATCAGTATCTTAAATAGATATTGCTCCTCCCATGTTCTTTGTAGCACTATTCATAATAGTCCAGCAATGGAGACAACCTAAATGCCCACTGACATATGAATGGATAAAGAAAAGGTGATAAATACATACGATTAAATACTGTTCAGATTTGAAAATCAATAAAAGCCTTGTTAGTGCAACAACATAGATGAACCTTGAAGACACTACATAAGTTAAATAAACAAGTGACTGAAGGGCAATTATTACATAATTTAACTTATATGAGGTAGCTAAAACAGTTAAAGAAGCAGACAGCAAAAGGATAGTTGCCAGGGGCAGTGAAGGTAGAGGTGAAAGACAAGTGCCAATCAATGGGTCTAAAGTTCACTTTTGCAAGATATAAGTTCCAGAGATCTGCTGTACTACATTATGCCTATAGTTAAAAATACTGTATTGTATACTTAAAAACCTTGAGAGAGTAAATCTATGCTAAGTGTTCTAACCCCAACAAAATAAAAATAATTTTAAAAATATACACAGTATTTTCCCACAAAATGGGAAAAAAAAATATTTGCCAACTGTATAACTGACAAAGTTCTAACATCTAGAATCTACAAGAAACTCAAATGCACTGAAAGGGAAAAAGCAAACAGCCCCATTAAAAAGTGGACAAAAACATGAATAGACACTTCTCAAAAGAAGATATATGGGCAGCCAACAGACTCATGAAAAAGTGCTTACCCTCACTAATCATCAGATAAATGCAAATCAAAACCACATTGAGATACCACTTAACCTCAGTAAGAATGGCCATCATTAATAAAACAAACAATAACAGATGCTGGCAGGGTTGGGGAGAAAAAGGAATGCTTCCACATTGCTGGTGAGAATACAAACTAATGCAATTACTTTGGAAGACAATGTGGCAGTTTCTGAAAGAACAAGAAAGTGACCTTCCATATGACTCAGCAATCCCCTTATTGGGAATATACCCGGAGGAACTCAAGCAAAGACCAAAGTACCATGTGTTCTCATAAGCGGACCTTGAACAATATTCATAATTCTGTAGGAAAGAAATTGGCAGTAGTAGGAAACTGCCAGGGGAGGGAGGGTGGGATTGGCAGTTAAGGGAAACTGCCAGGGGAGGGAGGGGTACACATCATCAACAAGGGTTCCTGTAAAATGACATAATGAACATTTGCATACCTAACTTTGAATTGTACCCCACGTCTTTAAAATAAAAAATAAAAAAGGAATATATTTTATCAATTTTCACTTTAAAATATAAGAGCATAATTTAGATTTTATTTGGGAAATGCTATCCATTCTTCTACTCAAAAAAAGTGTTGATCTATGTTCACACATTTGTTCACCCTATTGAATTTAATTATCTTCTTTTCAATTTACATTAAAATATTATAGCAATTTGATAAGGAGAGAAATCTTCGAATAATTGGAGTCTAACATTTAAAAAGGATGTTCTATATCTATTGATTTAGGTCTTAATATAATGTTATAATATTGTAATTATTAAATATTTGTTGGGTTTTTTTTTTTGAGTTGGAGTCTCATTCTGTCGCCCAGACTGGAGTGCAGTGGCCGCTCCCGGCCACTGCAGCCTCGACCCTCTGGACTCCGGTGATCCTTCTGCCTCAGCCTTCCAAGGAGCTGGAACTACAGGTGCGCGCTACCACGCCCGGCCAGTTTTTGATTTATTGTGGAGATGAGGTCTCACCAAGTTGCCCAGGCGGGTCTCGAACCCGTGGGCTCAGGCAATCCACTCACCTCAGCCTCCCAAAGGTGCAGGATTACAGGCTGAGCCACCGAGCCCGGCTGTTATTTATTTTTAAATTTTCTGCCAATTTTATTGTTATTTTAAACAGCATTTTTCTCATTTTATCTTGCCATTAGGTTTTTCAGTTTAAAACGGACACTAATTTATATGCATTTGTTTAATTTCTTATAACATAACATTACTAACTTCCTTTTTAGTTCTAATAACTTTGTTTCTGGTTAATTTTCTTGGAAATTTTAGGTTAAAATGTCAGAACTTTTGAAAGTAATGATATATTTACTTAAATTCTCTCTGCATCTCTCTCACCACACACACACAGTTGCACTCATATACACGCAAGTGTATATGTATATGTATATGTATAGAGGTATGCGTGTGTATATACATATATATCTTTATTTATTTTTCTTTTGTTTAAATGAGATAACAACCAATAAGAGTAATAAATGTTGTCAAATTTCTGATTTTTTAATGCTGTTCTGGTTATTTTTTGCTACATAAAAACTTACCCAAATCTAATAAGCTGGATGTGTAGCTCACACCTATAATCTCAGTAATTTGAAAGGCCAAGGTAGGAGAATTTCTGAGCCCAGGAGTCTGAGACAAGCTTAAGCAACATAGTTAGTTCTTGTCCCTTCAAAATCATTAAAAAATTTTAAAAGTTTGCCAGTAGTGATGACCTGCACCTGTAGTCCCAGCTATGCTGGAGTCTAAGGCAGAAGAATCACTTGACCCTAGGAAGTCGAAACTGTGGTGAACTGTGATAATGTCAATGCATTCCAGTCTGTGTGACAAAGTGAGACCCTGACTCAAATATGGATAAAAACCCAAATCTTAATTGTTAAAAATGTTTTTTCTTTTTTTCCCTTTTTTCTTTGTCTTCTTTTTAAAAAATTTCTATTTATTTATTTATTTACTTATTTATTTACTTATTTATTTATTTAAAATATGTGGGGTACAATTCAGGGTTAAGTATACATATGTTCAGTGCCCTTCCCTCACCTGACATATTCCCACTACTGCCAATCCCACATCACCCCCACCCCGGGGCAATTTTCCACTACTACCAATCTTTTTCTTATAGTATTATGATAATTTTTCAAGGTCCGCTTATGAGTGAGAATATGTGGTTCTCAGTTTTTTGTTTCTGTGATAGATCACTCACTATTATAAACTCTAAGTCCATTCAGGTTGATGTGAAGTTCATGATTTTGTCCTTCTTTATGGCTGTGTAATATTCCATCATGTATGTGTATCACATTTTTTTAAATTCAGTCCTCTTTTGATGGGCAGCACAGTAGGTTCCATGTTCTTGTGATTGTGAACAATGCTGCAATAAACATACATGTGCAGGTATCTTTTTTATAGAGTGATTTGAGTTCATCTGGGTATTTTCCCAGTAGGGCGATTGTGGGGTCATATGGAAAGTCGATTTTTAGAACTTTTAGGAATTGCCACACTGATTTCCACAGTACTAATTTACACTCCCATCAATAGTGTAGAAGTGTTCCCTTTTCGCCACATCCTCTGCAGCATCTGTTATTTTTCGAGTTATTGATGATAACCATCCGGACTGGAGTCCGACCTAGAGAAATCAGACAAGAGAAGGAAATCAGGGTTATCCAAATAGAAAAAGAGGAAGTCAAGTTATCTCTCTTTGCAGATGATATGATTGTGTATCTTGAAAACCCAAGATAATCTGTCAAAAACCTCCTTACACTGATAAAGGACTTTGGCAAAGTCTCGGGGTATAAAATAAACGTGCAAAAGACAGTCGCATTTCTATATACCAACAATAAATAGAAACCCAAATAAAAAGCACACTCCCTTCCATTAACAATAGCCACAAAAAAAATGAAATACCTTGACATCTTTCTAACTAGAGACAGGAAAGATCTTTACAATGAAAACTTCAAAACACTACTCAAAGAAATCAAAGATGACACAAACAAATGGAAAACTACTCCATGCTCATGGATTAAAAGAATCAAGATTGTTAGGATGTCCATCCTACCCAAGGCAATGTACAGATTTAATGCAATACCTATTAAATTACCAGCAGCATTCTCCTCAAACCTGGAAATGACAATACAAGAATTCATATGGAAACATAAATGACCACGAATCGCCAAAACAATCCTCAGTAATAAATAAATAAATAAATAAGGAGGTATCACACTCCCAGATTTTAAACTTCATTATAAAGCTATAATCATCAAATAAGCCTGGTATTGGTACAAGAACAAGCATATAGACCAATGGAAGAAGACAGAGATTCCAGAAGCAAAACCTCAATTTCTCAACCAACTCATCTTTGACAAAGCCTCTACCACCAACCACTGGGGAGAGGAGAACCTATTTGGTAAATGGTCCTGGAAAAACTGGCTGACCACATGCAAAAATTTAAACAAGACCCCTACCTATCACCATACACAAAAATCAACTCTAAACGAATCAAAGACCTAAATGTAAAGTCTCAAACTTAAGAACCTTAGAAAATGCAGGAGACAACCTTATGGAAATTGGAACTGGCAACCAATTCCTGATGAAAACCCCAAGTGCCCATCCATAAGACATAAGTTAGACATATAGGACCTCATCAGACTGACAAGCTTCTGCAAAGCCGAATAAACCACCAAGAGAGCAGGGAAACAGCTCACAAACTGGGAAAAAATATTTGCCACTGTATGTCTGACAAAGGCCGAACATCTGGGATCTACAAGGAACTCAAAAGTGCTGAAAAGAAAAAAACAAACAGCCCCATTAAAAATTGGCAAAAGATATAAATAGACTCTTCTCAAAAGAAGACATATGAGCAGCCAACAGATACACACACAAAAATGCTCAACCTCACTAGTCATCAAAAATATTTCAAAAATATTTTACTACTTTTCCTAACCTCTATTAGAGTCAGAAATTCAAGTAGGCCTTGACTAGTTGTTTCCATCTTGAGGTCTTAATGCGGTTACAGTCAGATGTCGGCTGGCAGGTGCTGGAGCGGTGGTAGTGGTGAAGAGCATTTACCTGAATGCCGGTCAGATGTCTCTTATAGACCCTCCATGTGGTCACTCTGCATGGACAAATTTGTTCTTCCTCTAGGAATAGTATCCTTAGAGCACTTAGATTGCTTATTTCTTGACCTGAACTCTTCAGGAGTAAATATTACAGAGAGCAAGTAAGAAACTCTAATACCTTTCATGATCCAGCCATGAAACCTAGATCATATCACTTCTTACATATGCCCTCGACTAATAAAAAGTCCATTCTCATTCATGGGAAAAAGAACAGACTCAATCTCTTGACTAGATGGTTGTCAAAGAGTTGGTAGCCAGATGTTAAAATTATGACGTTTATCATTTCATGAGGCTTTTTTTCTTTTTTCTTTGAATAAACACTCTTGATATTGAGAATATGTTCCTCTATTTATAGTTTATCTGAATATTTTATTTATTTTAATTTAAATGAATTTTTAAAAATTCTATAAGTTCTATCGATATGATAAAGTATCCCTCTGTCCCACAAAAATAGTGTTGCTTGACAATTCTACTCTCACCGTGCAATTTTCTCTCAGACTCGGTCTACTCACACCTTCTTCTTTTCCTTCAAAATTCTAAATTCTCAGGCTCAACTCTAAGCCAATAATCATGCTTCCTAGTTCCCTGCGACAAAAAGACTATCAGAAGGCATATGCAATATAATTTCATCATGTAATGTATCCTTATAAGCTCTACTCCCATATGTCTTTCCTCCAGTTACAATGGATGAATTCCTTCTTCTACTGCCTTTTCTCCTCTAATTCTGTACTAGATTCCATCATTTGTACCAATCCCAAGATTTTGCTTCTCCAATTAATTACATTCTTCTACAGAATCCTTTCCATCAGAATAGAAATACACTAAATGTTCCATCTTAAAATGTAATACTACAAATCTGTATGTCTTTTATTTATCATCCTGATTCTCTTTACAAGAAAATACTTTGAAAATTTTTACTAAACTAAGGGTGATGTCTCTCTCTGAACCAATTTCCCCTCTGGGTATATAGATACAAGTATTTTTTTTCCACACAGCTCCACTGAAATTGCTTTAGTCTCAGTCAACAAGATGATGCTGAATTCAATAATTATTACTTAGTTCTCACCTTAGCTTACCTTACTGCAGCATTTGACACAATGATACACTCCTCAAAAGACTTCTTCCAGAATTTTGAATTCAAACATAGGATTATTTCTCATCAACTTATTTTGTCTTGTGAGGTATTAAAAATGTGCATGAGGTTCAATTTTATTTAAGTTTTATAAGTTATTTTGGTTGAAAAACAGTAAATATTAGGACAAAAGTATGCTTAATAACACATTCATTTAAAACAAACCACTTTTATACCTAAACCATAATGTAGTTCGTATTCAGACTATATATACCATAGTAATAACTGTGTATACGGACTGATAATTTCTCTATATTTCTTTATCCCTCCAAAAAAGTTAATAAAAATGACAATTTTATGCAAACAGAATGCCATATAAACACATACATAAAACATGTGCACACATAAGTACATTTGTATTTGTTTAGTTTTTTTCCCCACGTGAAAATTTTTTTTTGTCAGAAGATGGTATCACATAAAAGACCTCCTCATAATGTAAATTGGGAAGCTTTTCATCAACATCTCTAACCTTGACTAGTTTAATTAACATAGGAATTACCTGTTCTTAATGATAGCTAGGATTCTTTCATCTTACCTTACACTTGGGAAAAAAAGTATTAGGGGTAGTTCTGCAATCCATTTTCTCCCTTTATCAGGACAACCAGGAAAAGAAAGAAAGATGATCTAGTCAATTCCCCTTATAAGATGCTAATGATGTATCTCCTGAAAACATATAATGCTATTTACTAGTGGAGAGTCCTTGTCTGACTTGTCTAGGTTCGATTATGCTAAACCTACTCAGAGTCTCTGGATTTATGGGACATGGCTCCCTGAGATTTTCATGTAAACTATGTAATTATTGGAGGAAAATAGGAGGTGTTTCATAAGTGAGATAGCTTCCTTTCTGTAAGTAAAGACTGCATGCCTTACTCATCCCTGAAGGAAAGGATCCAAGAGAAGGCATTAATGTCCTGGACCCTATGCTCTTCTGTGGTTGCAATTCCTTGCATGCATAAAATTTTTAGAATGCTTGAAATTGTTATGATTTATGACTCTTGTCAGATTTAAATGTCTAGCACTTTGCATGATATTGCCAGGCCTAATTTCAGTTTTAAACTTTGCAGAGTAGAAGAGTTTAACAATTTGTCCAAGACCAGGATGACATTTCCTGGATGCATATAAGCAGCAAATTATTTTATTTTATTTTATTTTTTTGAGTTGGAGTCTCACTCTGCCGCCCAGACTGGAGTGCAGTGGCCGCTCCCGGCCACCGCAGCCTCGACCTGCTGGGCTCCGGCGATCCTTCCGCCTCAGCCTTCCGAGTAGCCGGAATTACAGGCATGCGCTACCACGCCCGGCTGACTTTTTGATTTATTGTAGAGATGAGGTCT
>NW_007252306.1:64297-98252 GCF_000164805.1 Carlito syrichta | reverse complement strand
AGGCTGAGGTGGAAGGATCGCCAGAGCCCAGCAGGTCGAGGCTGTGGTGGCCGGGAGCGGTCACTGCACTCCAGTCTGGGCAATAGTGAGACTCCAACTAAAAAAAAAAATAAATCAATATTGTGAAATTCAAATATAAAAAAGCCAATTTTATATATAGTGAATGATTTTAAAGTTTTGAATGAATGAATGTTGAAGTAAGAACCAACCTCTGAAAATAAGAGCAAAATAAAATAGAAAAAAAATGATATCCTGGAGAATCCTATAGATTAACGAAAGATAAGAAGCAATTGATCCCAGTATAAATCAGTAGCAAGGTACTAAGGATTATTTGCTACTTTATAACATTTATAATATTCATTTTATGTAGAACATGTAGAAACTGAAACTAAGTAACAAAAAATATATATACTTTAATTCATAAAAAAGAACTAGTAAAAAATTTAAACAATGATATTTCAGTTTCTCCCTTTGTTGATTATGCATGAAAATTCAGGCCACAGTAACTATACTTAATGAACAATCATTAATCACCAGTGGCAGACACTAGCAATAAAGGCAGAATACATGGGAAGAATTACAAACTGACTGTAAGAATTGTCTTGAAACTTCAAGTTCTTTGAAGTGTTGGAAAAGTTTATAAAGGCACCAGATGTAAAAAAGTAAAAATGTAACTTTAAAATGTGACCAATTCATAAAGAACATGTGTTTTCTCATTTATCCTTTTGGATGTCTTAAGCTCTTACTCTAGCGGATTCTCTGAATCTCTGGTGCAGAATGAATAACAGCTTTGAGTTAGAGTCACAGTGAAGTTAAATTTTTCTTCATATTATCTGCTTAAGGGCAGAGATTATATAATCTATTTTATATACATTATTTTATATATTTACTCTAGTGCCCATCAGAATACCCAGAATTAAATAGAAGTTAAATAAAGGTTTGTAGCATGTATGTGTGAGAAAATAAAAAGAAAGGGCAGAATGGCTACATTTAAAAGCTCCTTTCTAAAATAATTTTTTTATTTTTATTTTTTTGAGTTGGAGTCTCACTCTGTCGCCCAGACTGGAGTGCAGTGGCCGCTCCCGGCCACCGCAGCCTTGACCCACTGGCCTCTGGTGATCCTTCCGCCTCTGCCTTCCAAGTAGCCGGAATTATAGGCATGTGCTACCACGCCCGGCTGATTTTTTGATTTATTGTAGAGATGAGATCTCGCTGCCCAGGCGGGTCTTGAAGCCGCGGGCTCAGGCAATCCGCTCACCTCAGCCTCCCAAAGGCGTGGGATTACAGGCTGAGCCACTGAGCCCGGCTTAAAATAATTTTTTTTAAGAGTAGTTGTCATGTATCCACAAGGCAGTTGTATGTTCTTGTTTAATGTTTTGTTTGGTTATCACTATGCCCATCACAGAATATTGTAAATTAACGTAAATCATGTTTTAATACTTATATAAATGCAAGAGAAATATTTTCCTGATTAAATCATAGTTTACAAGAGCATTGGAAGTTTTAAGTCAACACATTGATTCAAGTTAGCATAATATTTAATAGTATAGACTCAAATTACATAAGCCAATATATTGCTAATTAGGATTAGCAAAAAAAAAAAAAAAAGCCTTATACTCTAATACAATTCCAAAAAAACAAAAATCATAATGCTCAGGATAAAAAAACAAGTTATTAGTACATAGCCTTAGTAATCTGTGGCTATGGTTTTCATGAAATCAATGTAACTGCAATATATAGCTTGGGAATAATAGTTCTCACTTTTAATTTTTTAAATTAATTTATTTATTCAGTGGCAGGATCTTGCTGTATGACTCAGTCTGGTCCCCATCTCTTGAACTCAAATGATCCTTCTTTCTCAGCCTTCCAATAGCTAGGACTACAGACATATCCACTGTGTCTGGTCTTTTACATTTTCATATTTTAAAATTTATAAAATACTTTTAAACTAAGAGAGATTTATTTTGCATTTTTAATATAGCCAAGAAAAATATTTTTAAACTACATAGTATAGGGAATACATATTAAATAAGGAAATTAAGCTCAAGATTCATTCAGTGCTTTAGTCACTTGTTAAATATATATTGAAAGTCACTGTAAGGAGGATAAGAAAACATTTAGCTACTTAAAATGAGTTCAAGTTGCTATCTGAAGCAAATGGCATCCCAAGAGACCAAAACTTTAGATATAAATGTTAAGCAAAATTTGTAATACTTATGGAATATATTAAAGGTTTTATGAATAGAATTTGGGTGAGTATAGGGAATGAAAAGATAGTTGAGGCTGAGACAATGCTCACTGAATACTAGGTACTCATTTTTATTGCTAGTCTTTGCAGGTGGGTCTGGGCATTGGAAAGGATTCTGGCCATTGGACTCTGCTACCTTTGAGATGTGTCATTTTTAACTTTAAAAAATATATTTAAGAGATAAAAGTGCAGATTTCTTACATGGATATATTGCCTAGTATGAGACCTGGGATTTTGGTGTAGCCAACACCCAAATAGTGACCATTGTAGCCAATAGGTAATTTTTTAACTGCCACCCCCCTCTCCACTACCTACCCTTTGTAGTCTCCAATGTCTATTATTCCATTCTGTATGTCCTTGTGTATACATTGTTTGAATCCCACTTATACGCGAGTGCATGTGGTATTTGATGGTTTCTGAGTAATTTCACTTAGGAAGAAGATCTCCAGTTTCATCCATGTTGATGCAAAAGATATTATTTCATTTGTTTATATGGTTAAGTAATATTCCATGGTATGTGTGTACACATATAAATGTGGTATATGTATATGCACATATATAATCTTTAATATATTATCTTAATCTAATCATCTATTACTATTTAAGTTGATTCTGTATGTTTGCTATTGTGAATAGTGCTGTGACAAGCAGATTTGTCACTTTTGCTTTAAAGTAGTTGAGCTGTGTGCATCTCAATTTATCTCTTTTCCTGTCACTGTGACATTGTAAGCTATGATGCAACTCAGATGATAATATGGGATAATATGGTATCTTGGTAAGGAACATGAATTTCTAAATCACTAAGAACATGATGGTCCCATCAATCCCTGTCAGATATGTGTTAGCTAGAAATAAACTTGTAATAAATATCTCTCTTATGAACAAATATGGAGAACTTTTTAACAAAAATCATCAAATATTATATATATAAATTACAACACAGTGAGAGTTTACTTTAGCTATGCATTGTTGATTTGTTAATTTAACACTTGGAAATCACTACATGTAATTCTCCACGTAAACAGAAAGAAAAAATAAAACCATTATCTTGATAGATGAAGAAAATAAAATTAAATATCACATGCAAATCATAATTCAAATACGACACCTCTAATTATACTGAATGTAAACGGAAACTTTCCTCCTCTAATTAAGACTATACAGAAAAATGTTTGTAGTTCTTGAACTTAATAGTGAAATGCTGAATTGTTGAAATTGTTTATTCCAAATAGTGAATGAAGCAAGGATGTCCACTATCATCCTTCTATTAAATGTTGTAATGGAAGGTTGAGCAAGTAAATTGGGCAGCAAAAATAAACAGATGTCATAAAAGGTGGAAAGAATGAATATTCCCAGATGACACAGATGCCTAAGAAATCATAATAAAGGAATTACAGACAAACTAAAGGAAGTAAACATATTGCTAGCAATATCATTGGATAGAAAAAAATTACAAATACTATCAACAAACATAATATTTTAAAGTAGTACTGTTTATGATAGGACTAACATACATCAAAAGCTCATATACAATTTTAGCAAACTATAAAACATTAAATGGGGAAATATAGACTAATTTTATAATTTAAAAACTTTGAGAATAGTTTTACCCAAATTTATCTACAGATTCACCACAATTTAAATTCAAGTCTATGTAGGATTTGTTTTTTTCTTTTCTAAACATTACAAGCTGAATCTAAAAGATACATAATATTTTAAAAGAAAAATCCTGAAAAAAAAAGAATAAAGCTAGAAGATAAAAGTACCAAAATGAAGACCTATAATAAAGCAGTTGTAACAAGGCAAATTTGTGTGGCATAGAGATATCGTGCCTTGCAAATGAACCAATTGAACAGAATAGAAAGTAAAAACAGAGTCACACTTATGTTCACTGGATAATGACAACGGCAACATAGTGGCACAAGGTCTGGGGTAGGAGAGAGGAGGATGGGATAGGGAATAATGTCCTTTTAAATAAGGGGCACTGAATGAATTGGATAAACTTATATATATATTATATCCCTGTTTTCATAATGTTTAGTCCAAATGGCCTGTGGATGCAAAATTGAAATGCAAAAACAAAACTTTTATTAGAATAAATAAGAAAATATGTTTGACTTTGGAGTATGCATGCAACATTAAATGGACACAAAAATGCAAACCATATGATAAAAATATGACACATTAAATTATAAAAAATAAGAAAAACAGACTATTAAGAAGACACTGATTAGAGAGAAAAAATGCAACTAAATTATGGGTTAAAAAATTCCAGCATGTTTATTCAACAAAATTATGTATCCCAAACATATAATGAATTTCTATAACTCCATAAGAAAAAGGCAGATAACACCATAGAAAAAAGTGGGCAAAATACTTGAAAAAAATCACAGCAAAATGAATTCAAATTTCTAATAAACATATGATTATGTGCTTTTCCAAGCAATAGAAGCCACAATGTAATTTCATTCCACTCTGCCAAAATGTCAACAACTAACCAACAAATCAATTAAGCCACCAAGTGTGGATAAGGATAGAAAATAACTGAAACTTCCATTCACTTCTAATGGGAGTATATATTTACAAAACCACTTTGGAAAATGGTTTGGTCATATTGACTAAATGCACATTTGTGTAAGTTATAATACCGGACTTCTAGTCTGGTTCATTATAGACGCTACAGAAATGCATACATGTTTTACTAAAAGATTCCTGTCCACTTGATTTTTGCAGTGTTTATGATGATAGACCAAATTGCAGAGTAACCCAACACTTATTCATGGGAGAATGGATAAATACATTGGAGGGTCTCATAGAGGATTAAGGATGAAATATTTACAACTACATATCACCTTAGGGACATTTCTCACAAATATAATGTTAAGTGAAAAAAAAGGTACACAGTCAAACTAATCTATGCTTCTAAAAATAAAGATAATGATTATTGATAAGAGTTGTGACTAAAAGGGAGGTTTCTCCTTTGTTTGTAATGTTTTGATTTATTTTCTGATTGAAGAATAGATTTGTTTAATATATGAAATGTTTTGTCTTGTACAGTTATGATACAATATTCTTTCGTCCCCATCAAAACCAAATTCTTCAAATATTTCCCTCTTTTTCTAGCTTTTCATGCATTCCTCAATTTTTCAATCTATTCAAGTCTGTATTTAAATCTGTTGCTAAATCCAGCTGAAATGTTGCCTTATCTCAGTTGATATCTACTTCTGTATTAACTGGGTAATAATCAGTGTTGTTGGCTGTCCCTTTGTTTTTAAAAATTCTCTTAAATTCCCTTTCATTAAACTAGACTTATTTTTTGTTTATTCTAATATCTTCTACTTGCTTATTAAATATAGGTGTTCATGACGATAGATATCTTCTAAATTTCTCTTCTTTTTTTTTATAAATTGGAAAAGATAGTATATTTAGAAAGTAAATTAGAGAGAGAGAGAAAAAGGAGAGTCTCCTTCCCAAGGTAGAGGAGGGGGTCAAAACAAAGAAAACAAGGCAGCCATAGCTCGAAGAGCACATAGCCTGGCCAGTGCTTAGCTGGCTATCTTTTTGTCTTTATGATTCACATAGGCAACCCATATCCATATGCATGTGTCCTCTAAATTTTATCCTAAGCCCTAAACTCTAGTTCACTAAACCCAACAAACTACTCATAATTATCCTCTGGGTACACAAAAGTTATTTCAATCCTCCCTAAATGTTGTCATGATGCTTCCACTAAACCTGTCTCTTGCCTAGTATTTAAAACCTCAAGGAATGGCCCAGTCATCCCACCATTCTCTGGACCAAAAATCAAGACTTTTTTTGACCTTACTATCTCTCATCTCTATTCCTTAAATTCATCAACTGAGCCTTCAAAATAACCTCATACTGATACTTTTCTCATTTACATTACTGTAATTATTCTAATTCAAATTTCAATTATCTTTGATTGAACCACTTTATTTCCTCTTCTGTTGTTCTTTCTGTCTCCACCTTTGATCCCTATTAATCCATCCCCTACAACACAGCCAAAATTATCTTATCAAAACACAAATCCAATCTAGTCTGTAATAATCTACCCAAATCCCTTCTATAAGGGTGAAATAGCTAGGATACAGTGACAGTCATTGGGAATAGCTGCTGCTTTCAGCACAGGGCTGGGTCCTTCATAGGAAATTATTCTTGGTCTAAACAAATGACCTCACCATCCTCAGGAGCTTCTCCCAGAAAACAAATCCCATCCCAGAAAACAAGCCCTGACCAGTGACTGAGTGATACAATGCTGAATTTAGTATAACTCCGAAGGACCATGTCAGATTCAGTTTCTAATAAATTAGGTTGTGACGTTCAGTTGGAATTGCTTGGCAACTCATCTTTTTCCTCTGCCTAGTCTTGTCTTCTTTTCTTTTACTTTTTCCATAAAGACCTCTGTTTGTGGGTGCATTTCCAGAAAGTCATTCTAAGACACTCTCATTCTCCAAGATTAAAAAGCATCACATTGTTTTCATTGCTTTTAGTGATAAAAGAAAAAAACATATCTCTCAACTTGGTTTACTCTACATTTCATGGGTTTTCCCCTGCCTATATTGTTTACCCTAAACTCCAGTTTCATGTACAAAACTTCAGTTTTGTAAATCTAGATGGCCTGCCACAGAACAATGTTTGCATTTGCCATTCTCTCTGCCTGGAATGCCCCTCCTCCCTCTACACATTGTTAACTTTTAATTCTTCAGATGTCAATTATTTCTTACAGGAGATCAATATCCATGGCTCCCTAGGCTAGCTCCCTTTCCACCCCTTTCTCTTCTTGCCACACCTCAATTGCATGCTCTCCCAGGAGTCGGCAAACTCTGGCCCACAGGCAAAACCAGTGCATACCTGGTTTACTAAATACATTTTATTTTTTTGTTTTTTTTAAAGCCATGTCTGTGGGTTTTACCCATAACTGCTTTCATGAGAATGACACAGTTGCTAGGTTCTATAGAAGATGCAGAACATTCAGACTAAAATATTTACCATGTGGCCTTTTACAAAAAATGTTTGCTCATCACTGTTCTTGTTCTAAACTTTACTATGTTTAAATATTATATACATTACAGGTGTATGTTTATAATATATATACAAAATGTACATTAATCAATACGAATTACTGTTGCAGTCTCTGGAACCGCACTGCCAGCCTGAGATTCATGCAGTGGTGTCTTGAGAAAAGACCATGGTGACCCCCAAGAACTTGGGGATGTCAACAGCCATGGAGCCCCAGTGAATGTTACAGCTCACAGCTCTTTTAGTTACAGCTCTTTCTTGGAAAATCCCAAGTTCTTTTCTCACAACCAATAATTAGGAGTGTGGACACCGAAGATTGAGTGAGATGGAGTTTACTAAGCAACAGGAAAGCTCTCTGCAGCAAGAGGGGAACTGAAAGTAGGTTGCCAGTCAAGAGGCTGAGCTCAGAGTTTTTATGGGCTTAAAATGTGTAAGTGTGTGCTGATGGGTCATCAAGACACTCCCAAAAATACACCAATCAGAAAGAGACATGATAGTGTAAAACACCAGTTGGGGAGAAGACTGACAAAGGACCAATCAGGACAAGGTGCACAAAAAGGGAGAAAGGATTCAAAAAGGGAATAGATAGTCTCATTTAGGTCCATGGGTTTTTGTTTGGAACTTGCAGTTGAGTTTCTTCGGGCAAAATGGGGAAGTTTTTATGGAGCCACTCCTTAACTGTCTGGCTAACTAGCGTCTTTCTTTCTCCTCTCTCACTACTATATCCATACCATTGGGGAGATTTATGTTCACAGCTGTGAAATAGATCTGATAAAATATTATAAATAAATACATAGAAATCCATGAGTAGTACATATGTGTCTTATTGAAGTGCAATAGTGTAAAACTGTATTAAATATGCATAACACTTGAAAAGTAGTCTTCTATTTAGTTATTTATCAATATGTTTAAATAAAACTTATTATTATT
Source organism: Carlito syrichta (assembly GCF_000164805.1). Classification (NCBI taxonomy): domain Eukaryota; kingdom Metazoa; phylum Chordata; class Mammalia; order Primates; family Tarsiidae; genus Carlito; species Carlito syrichta. The sequence goes on along the minus strand of NW_007252306.1, from coordinate 90,034 downwards.
GAGGTTGATTGTATGTTTAGATACTAGTTATATGCTTTATTTGTAAGCTATCTTTTCATTTTCTATTTAACACTTTAGGATCTTGTGATTTTTCAAGCATTCATATGAGTCCTTATTTGTTTTAAAAAGACTGATGTTTTGCTATATTTGTTGCAAATATTTTTTAAAGTTTGAATTGATTTTTTAAATGTTTACATACATATTTTACACTGTAATATGGATAAATAATTGTAACATAATTATAAAAATACAAAGGAATATGGACATTATGTACACTTACAAAAGATTTCATTTGATTTAACCCCACATAACTGAAAGAATTATTGTTAACATAATGATCTTCTATACCTTTGCATATTTAAAAGAAAGAAATTTTATGTTTTTATTTATGGATATTACATATAGGCTTTTGGGCCTTTATTTTGTTTGTCTTTACATATTTTCTATATTGAGTATTTTGAGAACACTAAAATTTTTACAAAAAGCTACTAGCAATAGCAATGTTAATTGCTGATAGTTATCAAATGGCCTACATGCATTAACACAACTAATCTTCCCAAAAAACTTATGAGTGAGGAATACTGTGGTCTGCACTTACAGATGTGAAAAGAAAGGAGGGTAGAGATGAAAAGTAATTTCCCAAGGTTAAAGGAGAAGCCAGGATTTGAACCTAGATCCGATTCTGAGTTATGGTAAATATTCAATCTTTATGTATATAATAACAAATAAACACTTCTTTGGGGAAAAGAGAAAACACGAGGTTATCATGTAAATATCCATATCATTTAGTTTTAAAACATTTTTATTAATATTGTTTAATTACCAATGTCTCTGAAACAGTCACTCATTAAAAGTCTTCCTTTTCTAAACAGAAACTGTCTTGTACATAAATGGTCATTTCCAAGCTATTAAAGTGAATTTTTTAAAAATCCTTTTTCTATGCTGCAAGCAGAATGATGGACACAGGTCAAATTCCTCAGGTCAGGCTTTGGTGGCAACTACTACCACAATAATCAACTGCACAAAATACATCCAACTCTTGGTCTGATAAATCTCACACCAGAGGTACTTCACACCTGAGGAAAAAGGTTAACATTCTTTTCTACCTTTTGGTGTTGTCACAGTGAGCAAGACAAGGGATCAAGTTGCATTATATGGAACTGGCAGGGTGGCTGTTTGGCAGTACTGTAGAGGCGATTATCAACTCTGTTTTGGAACAGCGACATCTGAGGTATAAGTATGTATCAATAAATCATTCATACATTTTTTTAAACACTACAGTTGGATGTCTTCTCACTTCAATTTTATTTGTCTGGTTCAAACATAAATTGTCTTATAATTACCATTCTTGCTTTTCTTTTTTAATTTTTCTATTGTAAAGATGTGGGGTACAATTCAGGGTTACGTATGTAACTTGTCATTGTGCGGGTGAAGTTTGGGCCTCCCTTTGGCCCTCACTTCATTTGGTTTGGGATCAGGTACCCTTTCTAATGTTATGTGTCCACTCCCACTTCCCATGGAATTAATCGGCTACTGTCAGTCTCTTTCATGTAATATGATAAATGTTTAGGGTTCACTTATAAGTGAAAATATGTGGTACTCAGTTCTTTTTTTCTGTGATAATTCACTATGATAGATTCCAAATCAATCCAAGTTGCTGCAAAGTTCATAATTTTGTCCTTATTTATGGCTGCAAAATATTCCATCATTTATATGAACCACATTTTTTAATCCAGTCCAGTATTGATGGGCGGCATAGTTGGTTCCATCTTTTCAATATTATGACCAGTGCTGCAATAAACATGCATGTGCAGGTTATCTTTTTTGTAGAATGATTTGAGTCCCTCCAGGTATATTCCCAGAAGGGGGATTGCTGAATCATATGGAAAGTCAATTTCTAGTTCTATATATTGCCACACTGTTTTCCATAGAGGTTGAATTAGTTTTTACCCCCACCAGCAGTGTGAAAGCATTCCCTTTTCCATGCATCCTTACCAGCATCTATTGTCTTTTGTTTTATTAATTATGACCATTATTACTGGAGTTAGGTTATATCTCAATGTGGTTTTGATTTGCATTTCTTTGATAATTAGTGAGACTGAACATTTTTCATGTATCTGTAGGCTGTTGATATGTCTTCTTTTGAGAATGTCTATTCATATCTTTTGCCCAATTTTTAGCATAGCTTTTTTTTCCCTTTCAACACGTTTGAGTTTCTTGTAGATCCTGGATGTTAGGCCTTTGTCAGATGCACAATTGGCAAATAATTTTTCTCATACTGTGGGCTGTCTCCCCAATCTCTTGTTTCTTTTTCTTTGCAGAAGCTTTTTTTGTTGAATGAAGTCCCACTTGTCTATCTTATCTTTTATGGCATGGGCTTTTGGAGATTTGACCAGGAATTGGTTTTCAATTCTAATTTCTGTAAGGGTGTCTTCTGTATTTCCTAATATTCTTACAGTTAGAGATTTTAGATTTAGGCCTTGGATCCATTTAGAGTTGATTTTTGTGTATGGTGATACGTAGGGGTCCTACTTTATTCTCCTGCTTTCTGGTCAGTCAGTTTTTTCTTACCATTTACTGAACAGGTTTTCCTCTCCCCAGTGGTTGTTGGTGGAGGCATTGTCGAAGATGAGTTGGTTGAGAAATTGAAGTTTTCCTGCCAGAATCTCTATCCTGTTCCATTCTTGTACCAATACCAAGTTGTTTTGATTATTATTGCCCTATACTAAAGTTTAAAGCCTGGAAGTATAATACCTCCCACTTTGTTTCTTTTGCTGAGGATTGTTTTGGCTATTCATGGTCATTTATGCTTCTAAATAAATTTTTGAATTGTTTCTAGGTCTGAGAAGAATGATGCTGTTAATTTAATGGGAATTGCATTGAATCTGTAGATTGCCTATGGTTGTATGGACATCTTAACAATGTTGTTTCTTCCAATCTATAAGCATGGAATATTTTTCCATTTGTTTGTGTCTTTTCTGAATAGTGTTTTATAGTTTTCATTGAAAAAGTTCTTCATTTCTCTGAATAGGAAGATCCTGAGGTATTTCTTTCTTTTGTATGTGTGTGTGGCTATTGTGAATGTGTTGTGCTATTTATTTGGTTCTCTGCCTGTTTGTTGTTGGTGTATAAGAATAAAACTATCTTTTGCACATTTATTTTGTACCCCAAGACTTTGTCAAAGTCCTTTACCGGTGCAAAGAGATTTTTGACAGATTATCTTGGAATTTTGAGGTACAGGATCATATCGTCAATAAAGAGGAATAACTTGACTTCCTCTTCTCCTATTTGGATACCCCTGATTTCCTTCTCTTGTCTGATTGCTCTAGCTAGGACATCTAACATTATATTGAATAGAAGGGATGAGAGTGGATGGCCTTCTTTTGTTCCAGTTGTCAGGGGAAATGCTTCCAATTTCTGTCCCTTTACAAATATGGTGGCTGCGGGTTTATCATACATGGCACTTACTATTTTCAGGTATGTTTTTTTTATGCCTAGGTGTTCAAGAGCTGTTAATGAAGAAGAGATGCTGAATTTTATCAAATGCCTTTTCTACATCTAATGATATACTTTTACATCTGTTAATGTACTTAATTACATTTATGTCTTGTGGATGTTGAACCAGCCCGGCATCCAGGAGATGAAGCCTACTTGGTCATGGAGCATGATTTTTTTATATGTTGTTGGTTTTAATTTGCTAGAATCTTATCGAGAATTTTTGCATCTATGTTCATCAGGGATATTGGCCTTAGTTTTCTTTTTTGGTTGGATCTTTACCCAGTTTGGGTATCAGTGCTATGTTAGGTTCATAAAATGATTTGAGGAGAGTTATTCCTTTCTCACTTGCCTGGAATACTTTCAACTCCTCCTTGTATGTTTTGCAGCATTCTGCTGTGAAGTTGTCTATTTCAGGACTTTTTTTGGTAAGTAGTTTTCTTATGACAGAGTCAATTTCGTGGGTTGTTATTGGTCTAATAAGGGTATCAATTTATTCTTGTTTCAACTTTGGAAAGTTGTGTGATGTCAGAAAGTCTTCCATTACAGTTAGGTTTTCAAGTTTGTTTCCATACAGGAGTGCATAATAATCTCTGATATTCTTTTCTATTTCTTCAGGGTCAGTTGTGACGTGATCTCTTGCATATCTGATTTCATTTAATTGAGGTTTTTCTCTCTTTTTCTTGGTCAATCTGGCTAGGGGTCCATCAATCTTGTTTATTCTTTGAAAGAGCCATCTTTTTGTTTCATTGATTTTTTTCCTATGGCATTTTGGTATTCTATGCCCAGTATTTGGGCTTTTACTTTGGTGATTTGGATTCATTTGTTGAAGTTAGGATTTTGCTGGTCTTGCCTTTCCAGCTCCCTTGAGTGCTTTGTTAAGCTGTTAACTTGTGATGTTTCTATTTTCTTGATGTGTGTGTGCATAGAGTTATAAATTCCCTTCATAGTACTGATTTCCTGGCATCCCAGAGGTTTTTGTAAGATGTGTCATTGTTTTATTTTAAATAATCTTTTAATTTCTGTTTTTATTTCTGTGTTGACCCAGGACTTATTCCACATCATGCTGAGTGTCCATCACAGATGATGCTTAGCTTGACTGGGTAGGAAATTCTTGGATGAAATTGTTTAACTTTGAGAATATTAAAAACTGAGGACAATCACTTCTGGTCTATAGTGTTTCTGCAGATAAGTCTGGAGTGATTCTGACTGGTCTTCCCCAAAGATATTCTGAAATTTTTCCCTTCCTGCCTTTGTGTAGGCAAATTACTATCTGTATAGGGTTTTTTTTTTCTCATAAACTATCTTGCAGGGTTTCTCTGAATCTCTTGTAGTTGTATAGTCAGGTTTCTGGACGGGTGATAAATGTTTTCTTGAATGACCTTATGGAATGCTTGTTGCAAAGTGTTTCTGTTTCTCTTTCTGCTTCAGGTATACCGATAAGACATAGGTTTGGCTTCTTGATAAAGTTGCACATCTGTTGGAGTTTATTCTTTCTTCTTGCTATTTCATAACTTTGTAAATAATAGATTGGGCTAATTCCATATTTTGTCCATCCAACTCAGATTACTTCTTGTCAATTCTGCTACCTATCTTGTCAGTTTGTTATTTATTTCTTGGATGGAACTCCTAATTTTATTATTTCTAAATAGGTTTTCTTGAGTCTGTCCAGCTCTGTTGCAATTTTATTTGGTTTTATCTCTTGCATTTCTTGATTTTTATTTATTCTGTATAATGATTTTCTGATCTCTGTAAGTACCTTCTGGGTACATTTTTCCTGTAACTGGTCTTTAGACCCTGTCACTTTGTTGGCACTTTGAACATTTTCATTGATTTTTTTCATTGGTTTTTCCTTATTTGTAGAACTTCTCTTTCCTTTCTTTTTAATTCCATTGCTCAATGGGAAATGGAGAAGCAATCACTTCTGATATTTGTTCTACTTTCTGTCCTTCCTTGAGCCAGGCCTCCAGTTTTGTTTATTTATGCAATTAGATTGGGGTGGAGTGTTCTCTCTTTACATTTTTGAGTGCTTACTAAGGAATGGGGGAGGTGCCACATAGAGTCAGAACCTACAATGGATCACACTGCTTGCTGTCTGGTGAATGGATCAACTGGGACTCATTCTCCATCTCCAAATAATATGACCTTTCAATAGATATGCTTGTGCAGCCTCTGAGTCCAAGATAGAATAAAAGACTGAAAAGAGAAAAGAAGAAAAGAGGGAAAGAAGAAAGAAAATAAGAAAGCAAAACAAAAACAAAAAAGAGAAATAGCAAAAAGAGAAAATAGGAGGAAATAAAAGAGAAAAGCAAGCAACAAACAAAGAAAACAAGTGAGACAAAAAGAGAGGGGAAAAAAACAACAAAACAAAGCAAAACACAAAACACACTGGTAGAGAGTTCTCTGCTTCAGTATATCTCTTTGGGGTGCTCTCTCTCGTGGCAGGTTCTACAACTGCAGTTCTGTTACTGCAGGTTCTCTCTTATCTGTTGAAACTTGAGCTGTTCTTCACACCCTGCTGCCTGCAATTGATAGTCAGTGCATACCCACAGAGGGGCCAAGGGGATAACTTTACTCAGCATCTTCCAGCCTCTTTCCCCTTTCTTTCCTCTCCCTGCATGATCACAGCTCCTAGAGTATCCAGTTCATGGTGGGGGATGGAGCCTCTGGCCTCTACCCTGTCCCCTTAATTTCTTTTGTTGTTGCTGGGGGTGAGGGGAGTCAGTTAAGCACTTCCCAGTTTCCCTTTCAGTCAGATACTCTGTATGCCTCTACCACTCAGCAACTTGTTCAGAGCGGGGGAGGGTGGATTGTCTGGGCTCCATGTCTATTTTTAGCCATCAGGGCTTTTGCTGGGGGGGGGGGTTGCTGGTGCTGAAGGCAGTGGCAGCAAGTTGAGGTTCAGGGTGGTTGCTCTCTGCCACTTCTTCAGGACTGTGGTTCTAGCTCCCTCGTTGTTCTCCCTCCCTGGCCTTACTGCCAGTGTCTGACCTGATGCTGCTGTGGAGGGGCAGGGCCTAGCAATGGCAGTCACTCCAATAGCTTCCTCCTGGAAAGGGCTTTGTTGATTTCAGAAAATGGCCCTCAGTTTCTGCAACCCAGGAAGTGATAAGGTTCAAACAGAACACCTGTGGCACCAGGCACTTCACCAAGAGAGCCCTGGCCACTTGCTCCAAATCCTCACTCACACACCCACTTACACACAGACATACATAGAAATTTGTCCATACACTCACTAACTCACACAGGAACTCAAGCAGTAAGACTGGCTCCACTTCCATTTTCGTGAAACTGCCCATTCTTGTTTTTCTATGCCATTTTTAAGGCACTCTTAGCTGACTCCATGAGTTTGTGTTACAAAATAACGTGGGTTTTTTTTCCCTGAACATTCTACAGGCTGTTGACATTTCAATTGCAGTTGGTGGGGTAAGAGGATATAAGGTAAAGAAAATTCTGCTTAGACTATGCATGATCCATGAAGGTGACACAATCTTGATCACAGGAATGGGATTTTCTCACACTTTTTTGGTTTGTGAGATAGTTTATTCTCTACATACGCACATGTGTTTTCTTAGCTGTTTCTGTTTGCTGTAAGCTAGCTTCATCTCTCTGCTGAAAATTCCACTGTGAGAATCTTGCTGGAAATTCACTACTACTACTCTTGAATGGATCACTTGAGCTGTTTATGGTTCCTTTCCTTCTTCCAGAGCCCAGGTAGCAAATAAGATTTTTTAATCTAGTTTCTTAGTCTGGGATTAAACTGTGCACTTAACACTTGCAAGTTTCTTCATTTCCATACAAGTTATTTTCCAAAAGGGAAATATACAGAACTACTTCATGAACTTCCATTTTCAATACATCAACCACAATGCTTGGTTTTCAGAATTCCCACTGACTCAACGAATTTACTTCATTGATTTTGAAGGAAGAGACTGGAGGCTAAGGATACCGATACATATTTTAAAATATATTTGAAATTATCAGCATATCTTTTTATCTGTGTCTTTTAAAAATCATTATCTTCAGTTTTTGTTTAGGTAAAAAAAAAAACACATCTTTTCTCCCTCATTATTTGATATTTTTGCAAAATGAAAGAAGGAGCACAGTGTGTCTCATGTATGTTTTAGTTTGGTAAAATAAATCCACCTTGTCTGGGATTCCCCTTATATAAACTCTTGGCTAAAAAAATAGCTACTCCAAATTTAAACTAAAGCTCAAGAAGTAAAATTCAGTATTTTAGATTCTCATCCTTGAGGGCTCATAGCTTCAAAAAAGACAATTTTCCATATTTGTAATGAGAGATTAGTCATTTACTATGAGACAACTTTTCAACAGTTGCAAAATGAACATTATTTATTTAAGTCAGAGCATTAGTTACATTGATGTGCTGTGCAAGCCAAAAAATGACAGAAATTATAAACAGACTAAACTTGCTCTGATTTACTACTGACTGGAAGTTTCAAATACTCCCATAACGGGACTTTTCAATCTGAGAAGTACAATATGTCAGACGGGAAAGTTGGGTACTGAATGAAAATTTGTAATGCTAAAGGAAGAAAAGCAGGGGAATTGAAAGCCATTCATCATTGTAACACTTCCCTGTAGACTAAGCAGAGATAAAGGATTCTGTTCACCACAAGAATTTCCAGTATTTAAAAAGCTGTATCACATCTCTTCTACCACAGTATTATATTGGAATGCATGAAGAGTTTGCATATATGAGTGATAGAGTCTACAAGTTTATGAAAAACAGTTTCTGTGATCACCGCAATTGAATTCTGCATTCTAAAGATGAATAACAAGTGAATATTTTAAAAAATGAAAACAGGCCTTTAACCTGCAATTTATCTGTCTGACCACAATAAACTGGGTCAAGAGTAGGAAATAATTTTAGCCCTGGTTAGCAAATGTATAAAGTAGACATCATTTCTGTAGTAAATTGTGGTTTTAGCTTTCTTATTCTATGAATATGTGTAATTTTTCTATTTTTAATTGATGTTTCAGTTTTCCATTAATTTTTCTTTTTGTATTAGTTAGGACTCAGAAGTCATTTTAAATTTTGGTCCTATTCAGTATAAACTCTTTGTTATGCAACCACACTCACGTTTGCTGTTCATACTTCAGCATCAGCAGTCCACAATTTATGAACTTTAAAATTTTGTACATATCCTAAGGAAGATTTGTTCTTTGAGTATTGAAAAAAAATAGCCAAAATATTGTTTTAAAAACCACAGCTTTAGTATTTATAAAAGGTGGACTAAAACAATTTACCCTACAAAGAAAAGTTTTTTTCATGAATTGCTGTTCTTTTTTTTTCTTTTTTTTTTTTTTGAGTTGGAGTCTCACTCTGTCACCGAGACTGGAGTGCAGTGGTGCTCCTGGCCACCACAGCTTTGCCTGCTGGGCTCCGGCGATCCTTCCGCCTCAACCTTCCGAGTAGCCGGAACTACAGGCATGCACTACCACGCCCGGCTGATTTTTTGGTTTATTGTAGAGATGAGGTCTCGCCAAGTTGCCAGGGCAGGTCTTGAACCCGCAGGTTCAGGCAATCCACTCACCTCAGCCTCCCAAAGTGCGGGATTACAGGCTGAGCCATCGAACCCGGCTGAATTGCTGTTCTGATAAATTTTATTGTAGAAAACATTTTGATGTGACTTGTAAGTGCATTTTGTTCTATGCTTTCTTCGATCTAGAGATTTTGCTCCTAAGCATATATGAGCTAGAGTAGAAGTCTTAAATTGGTGTTCATATCCTTGGGATTGTGGGAAGACTCTCCAAAGTGTACAAAGGCAAAAGGATATATATACAATACACATGCACATATATTTTCCAGAAATCCAAACTTTCTATATAATCAGTTCTAAAACTTATGAGTATCTGCTAAAGAGTCAAGATTATTCTTTCTGTTACCCTCTGTTATTTATTTTCCTCCTTTTATATATACCCATTACCTTTCAACAATAAATAGTTACCTTTTTGGAAAAAAGACACACTCCTTATCTATTTGGAGTCTTACCATGGTTCATTGCCAAGCCCCAAAATGACTGTGCAAAGGCTGATTTCAGAAGAATGTATTTTAATGTTAACTCAGGTAACTAAAAAAAATTCTGTCTATATATCCTTCCTTTTGAAAATAAACTGAAGTTAAAGTAATAACACTTAGTAAAGCTGTGTTGTGTTCATGTTTTCTATGTGAGTGAAAATATTTCAAAGAAAACCAAATCTTCAAGATTCACTAGACAAAATGCAGAATCAAATTTTACTGATATATTTCAGATCAGTGTGAATTGATATCATTAAATTTTCACCATGATAAATAACATACTTATTGAGTTTACCCAAGTTGTGCTATTACATCCAGCAACCACCAGGTTTTAGTTGTTTTCAGTATCCACCCCCACTCTCTCTCGTTCTTGTCTCTCACTCTCTCATTCTCCCTTTCTCTCTCTTGACTCATTGAGTGACTTACTTCAGGTGACGCTACATACCACGTGCCTTCATTAGGTCAGATCCAGACTGAAGAAACACCTGCACTTGAACAGATGCACTGAGGGATGAGAGAGAATGAAACTTTTCATTGACCCTTAAAGCTTCTGATTGGCAACAACTAATTGTACTGCCAATTTATCGGTAATCTCAGCAAAATTCACAGCCAAATCTAAAACCAATGTCATAGGAAAACATGGAAAGCCATATATCAGTAGGCAGGAATGTATAGTCCCTTATGGAGATAGCAGTTAGTAACTTGGAAAACTAATATGCTCTACCATCCTTTTTATTTTAAGTTGCTCAATAATTTTAGCTTAACTATTAACAGATAAAACAAGTATGTGCTAGCTGCAAGACAGACTGGTAATTAATATTATATATTTATCTTCCATGAAATAGGTGGGGAATTATGTGATCTTGTTTTTATTATGCATTATGAGATCTTGTTTTTATTAAGGTACTGATTATTCCCTAAAGCTAAAAATAAAAAAGCTGTTAATACATACTTACACATTTGCTAAAGAAAAACTATACTTTAAGCATCTTGCTAGATTAAGCAACTGTAATTTTATCGATACATTACATTGTTTTATTACATTTTATGATAAATATACTGACATAATTTTATTTTATGATACAATAAAATAGATACAAATTATAGTTGTATGTTGTCAATTTTGACATTACTGCTTTATCTGACTACTGTCTAAAGACCTCATTTTCTATGGGGTTTCGCTAAGTGTCTCTCGAACCAATGAGAAAACCTATTCCAGCTTAGTCATACATTACTTCTTTCAGGCTAGATATCCCAGTATTCTACTAACATCTTGTGCAAAATGTAAGTAATTATTATTATCTTTACCCCAATCTCATAAGCACAGATATGTAATAATTTGTATTATCTACTCTCTACCTATTGTCTTAAGAGGAAATTTCTCAAATTTCCCTGGGACAGACAGACTCCTCTTTTCTTTCTTTTTTTTTTTTTGAATGGGAGTCTCACTTCATCGCCCAGGCTGGAGTGCAGAGCAACGCTCACAGCCACCCCAGCATTGACCTAATAAGCTCAGGTGATCCTTCTGCCTCAGCCTTCCAAGTAGCCCGAGCTACAGGAGCATGCTACCATGCCTGGCTAGTTTTTTGATTTATTGTAGATATGAGGTCTCACCAAGTTACACAAGCTAGTCTCGAATCCCTGGGCTCAGGCAAATCTCTCGCCTCGGCCTCCCAACATGGTGAAATTACAGGCTTGAGGCACCGCACCTAGCCTATCTTCTCTTTTCTTATCTAAGTATACAGTGTCTGGTTTGGGCTTTCCAAAAACACACTCCAAGACAAAGATTCTAGTAAAAGCTGTTTGTGTGTGGAGGCAAGAAGCACCTGTAGGAGAATGTGAAAGTGATTTAGTCAAGGGATACATCCAATAGCTGATGTGTAAACTTAAATAGCCATCACAGTAGGTACCTGAAGTTCAATTCTGATAAAAATCTATTCAAAGACCATGAGAACAGCCTATAGTCTGGCAGGGTGACTTTTGTTAAATCTATGAAGTAAAGGAGGAAACTTGGGAGGAACCAAGGAGAACTACTCAAGAAGAGGGGCAGTGATGCATCTTTTGTAATATCTAGGTTCTACTGAAAGATTCTAAGTAGCATCTAAAAGAAGCAGGGATCAATCATTTCAGAACTGGTTATTAATTTCAAAGCAGGATTAGGGAAAGAAGGGATAGTGACTGTAGATGAGGGCACAACCAGTCTTTGCTTGTCCTTGGTAATTAGAAATTGCTTTTGTATCTTTTGTCAAAAATCAAATGGTTATATTTGTGGGGATCTCTTTCTGGACTCTGCTCCACTAATCTATCATTCTGTCTTTTCACCAATAACCCCACTGTCTTAATTAATTAGGGTTTCTCAGTCTCAACACTGATTTCTAGGATGCATAATTCTTTGCTGTGGTGAGCTATCCTGTACTTGTATATTTACCAGCATCCTTGGCCTCTATCCTCCAGATGCTAATTTCACCTCTCCAATTGTGACAACCAAAAACTTCTCCAGACAGTGCCAACAGTCTTCTGCAGAACAAGATCATCCTTCATTGAGAAACACTGTGTTAGAGTTTTTAAAATATTAATTACAGTTATTTAACTTCCTTTTTAAATAGTTCCAATATCTGGATTTTTTAAAAAAGAAAGTCACAAAAAGAGATAACTTTTTAGTTTCAGAGAATTTTGTTCCCTCTAGTGGAGAAACTTCAAGAAATAGTACAACCCATATCTCAAAATTATCGCCCCTTAGGGGCCAATAAACTGAAGTTATAGACCAACCCCTCTGAACTATTAGGCGAAGAGTGGCAGTGGGGGGTAATCGCTCCTGCCTAACTCCCACATAGTCATCCCTATCTCCACATTTAAAAAGAATCCAGGCATAGAAATGCAAATACTCACAATCTGAAGTCTGTAAGAGACCACTGAAAATGTCAGTGAAATACTGACAGCATCTGTGGTGTGCATATATACACAAGTGTATATTGGGAATATAAATTGATAGGATTCTTTTGAAAATGGTTTGGCACATTCAGCGCTGAATACTATATATCCTTCCTTTTGAAAATAAAATGAATACATATGTAATAAGAAAGAGGAAATGGAAGGCTCCATCCTATCCTCTTAAAAGGTGCATTTCTGAGAGTCCCACACAAATCTAATACTTAATAAATCTAATAAAATGAATACATATGTAATAAGCTGAATACATATCTACTCAAAAATCCATTAATTCTAATCCTAGTTATAGGAACAAAGAAATATGTATGTATGTGCACAAAAAAGTACAAGAATGTGCATTCAAAAACATAAGTTGAAAACAACCATAAAATTGATTTTTTAAAACTGTGGAATAATTATACATCAGAGCACTTTATTGCAATGCAAAAAACTGCTACATCCAACATGTATGAATCTTACAATGAGAATAGTGACTGAAAAAGGCAAGACAGAAAATAACATATAATGAATAATTTCTCATATATTTCAAAAGCAGGCAAAAATTATCAATAGGAATAATCAGATTACAGAGGGTGTGGGTTGTAACTAGAAAGAGACATTAATAGAAAACTTGAGGAATCCTTCCCCTCTTCTATTTCTAAATCTGTTTATGCCCACTTTGTGATAATTAATTGAGTCATGTACTTATATTTTGCACATTCTTCTGTAAGAAAAGTATACCAAAAGTTTCATCAGTGAATGCATCGCACTGATTTGACCAAACTCTTCATTTGTGTAGATTTCATTTATTATAAATCTGTTAGAAGTATACATTTCATTTATTTTTTATCTCTAATGTTTCCAATAATAGGTAACCATTAATAAAAAGTATATGTGCCCTGTGAAACAAACCATTCCCTTCAAAATACTGTATCAATGTCTCAAGTTGCAGGAGATGCAGAGGTCATTTAATTTCACCCTCATGCCATTCTCTAATCTAGCTTTCATCAGTATTTATGTTCATTTTTGAATTCTGTATATTTAGCTTCTTCCTCTAAATTTTTATTGTTTATAAACTTGTGTGGGGACCATTTTCTTTTAGAACCACTCAAGTATCAACGATACACATGAGTGATTCTGACAAGTTGATCTTCAACCACCTGAAGGCTTTGGTACCTTGGATTCTTGCTAATAGTTTCGGAATGGACACAAATTGTTTCTTTGATATTGGTTTATAGCAGGCAAAAATAGCTAGTAGCATTCCAATGTTCATTCTCTTCATCTTCATTTATATAACTTTCCTGAAGATTCCACTGACCACATTGCTACTTAAAAAGAAAATAGCCGGGCTCAGTGGCTCAGCCTGTAATCTCGCGCCTTGGCAGGCTGAGGTGAGTGGACTGCCTGAGCCCGCAGGTTCGAGACCCGCCCGGGCAACTTGGCAAGACCTCGTCTCTACAATAAATCAAAAAATCAGCCGGGCATGGTAGCGCATGCCTGTGATTCCGGCTACTTGGAAGGCTGAGGCGGAAGGATCACTGGAGCCCAGCAGGTCGAGGCTGTGGTGGCCGGGAGCAGCCACTGCACTCCAGTCTGGGCGACAGTGAGACTCCAACTCAAAAAAAAAAGGAAAAAGAAAAAGAAAATATGCCTTGATGCCCCGAATTAAATATTATTTGTGATGAAAACAGGCATAGGGTTAAATCCCAACCAGTCCATAATAAATATTAAATTTGTATGGAACTCTCAGGAATGCACATTTTAAAAAGATAGGATGGAGCCTTCCATTTCCTCTTTCTTATTCCCACTGCCTGGAATATATACATTGTTAGCAGGAGCTGCACCAGCCAAGGCAAAGAAAGTCACAAGCAGTGCATAAAAAGAGCCTGGGTTTCTGATGATTTCATGGAGCTTCATGGCAGACATGGACTGGTATTTTCTTTCAGACGAGAATAAACCCTTTCACAATTAAGAGAATGCATTACATATCTGTTACCAGTAACAAAGTATACTCCATAATGTATGTACTTGTAAATGACTCACGATTCCTAGACCTTCTTTTTGACTAGGAATTAATACAATTGTTTATATTTAAACCACGAAAAACATACAATTAATTAGAGTTTAAACAAAGATACAATTGAAAATAAACTATGTGAAAGACGAAACACAGTATCTGACAAGTTTTTCTCCTTACTCAGCGTTTATTTAGTTTCCAAACTACCTTTTGATTTTTAATTCTGTTATCTGTTTCCCCCAATGAAATATGCCCAATTTATGTATTTTTTTGAATATCAGTAGCATTTTTATTTGTTTCAATTATATACTAAACATTTACTTCATATTCTTAATTAAATTGCATGCACTTTATTTTTTTTTTATTTTTTTTTAGTTGAAGTCTCACTCTGTCACCCAAACGGCAGTGCAAGTGGCGTGCTCCCGGTCACAGCAGCCTTGACCTTCTGGGCTCCAGCAGCGATCCATCTGCCTCAGCCTTCCAAGTAGCTGGACTTCAGGCATGCACTACCATGCCCGACTAATTTTCTATTTACTGTAGAGATGAGGTTTCTCCAAGTTACCCAGGTGGGTCTCGAACCCACGGACTCAGGTAATCCACTCGCCTCGGCCTCCCAAAGTGCTGGGTTTACAGGCTGAGCCAATTGTATGCCCTTTAAAGATAAGATTTGTTTATCATTTCAAGTATCCCTACTGTTTTATGCATAAAGTGTTTATGCAAAAAGATAAGAAAGAGAACTTGTATATTTAAATTTTATTGCTTAGATTTGACAGGCCTTATTTTAAAAATCAAGAAATCTGTATAGGCCAACTATTTCCATGTTGAATTGTTCTTAGAAGGAATTTACAAATTGAGACTTAAGGAAAACACTAGCATTAACATGTATCCTCACATGCACACAAGAATTTATTAAGAATAATTGAATCTCTATTTGTCTAAGGAATTACATATAACTTGTTAAATATATTTATGCATGACAGAGTAAAACATCTGGAATGGGTATAACATTGGACTCTGGTTCTTAATAAGAGAATATCTAAAATGTTTAACCAACTTAGTAATGGTAGTTTTTGTGTTTTTGGCAGGTTAACTTCTATCCCTTATTGCCGGGAGCTGCAATCACTAGTAAAAGTAAGGTAAAAGGGACCTGAAAACAGGAAAAACGCCGGCTGGGAGCAAGGCCCCAGCAAAATGCAGCCATGACGGAGGCAAAGCCCCATGGATCCTGTTGATGGACCTTCCCTAACTTTGAAGGATTGCATGCATAGGCTTGAGAATGTTCCCTCTTTAATTGAGATAATAGATGCGCAAATGGATGATGGCATTTTGACAGCAAAAATTATACATAGGCATAATGGAAGTAAGATTGCAGCAAAAAAGGTGCCCCTTAGAACACGCAAGGATGTGGAATTAGCAGTAAACCTATGTGTAGAAATGTAAAAAGGACTCAACAGCAAAAAGTTTCCCCTCTGAAGGGACAAGGGAATGCAAATTTTGAAACCTTTAGCTAAAAATGAAAAACAAGTACTTCCTCATATCCTTTATAAGTAACAACATTGACAGTTGTGATTGATGAGGAAGTGAGAAACTGAGAGTATCTCCAAAAACAGGTGTTTTCAGGAAAAACAAGTCACAGACATGCCTTTTGATTTAAGAAATATTATAGTTTAATTAGAAAGAGGATTAAAATTAAAGTAAGGATTAGAATTAAATAAATAGCAGTTATAATTAAAAGATAAATGTTTATTATACATGTAGGTATTAGTTAAATATAAGAAATAGGAAATAATTAAGTTTTAAGGTAAACTTAAAATTATACACACTTAATGTAGGTTTAAAATTAAATACATTTGGGATTAGAAGTAAGATTAATTTCATATATAAGTGTAGATTTAGACATGTTTTGTTTAGAAATATAAAATGTAAAATAGGTGATAAGAAAATAGCAAGTAATATAGATAAGGCAATTAGAATTAAGAAAGTTAAAATTTTAAATTAATAGTATTAAGAATTCGTAGTGGGTAAGATAAGTGTGGTTATATAAAAGAAAAAACAAGTCAATATATTGCTGCTAAAAGTATATATAAGGGTAGAATTAAGAAAATAGGTTAGTAAAGGAAAAGAAATAGAATAGCAAAGGGAAGAGATTCAGTTGACCTAGAGGTCACAGGATATGACTGATAAATTCTTGGCAGCTGGTATTTTGTTACACCACCGGCAGCAGGAAGGAACAAAATGAAACTTGTAAAGGTCAACTTCCCCATAAACAAAAGAAAAAACATGATGTAAACATTTAATGTGCAACATGGGATAAATTTTGTAGTGGGGGGGGTCAGTAAAAAAAACTATATAAGCTTATAAGAAGTGAATAAAAATTGGCAGAGTCCTGAGCTCTCCCCAGGAAGAGGATTCCTGTCGTTTAGTCTTTTCTTTTTCGCCGCTTCCCGATTCCCCTGTCTCATGCCCTGACTGTCTCCTGGAGCTGGACTCCAGCACCTTATTGCTTTTGTTCCATACTATGTTTTAGATCTTAAACCCTTAGTTATGTGCTTTATATCTTTGTTTTTGGAGTTCCACAAAAATACAGTGATAGAACAGTCAGTTGATTAGTTCAGAAGCCCATGCTTTAAATAAGTGATGCCAAATACTGTCTATGGCTGTGGTATATTGTCACTGTTCTCAGTTTTATTAAATTAGATGCTCCAAATCTGCATTCTCTTTTATCCTGTACTAAGTTAGCTGCATTGTTTTTCCTGTAGAGTCACTTTCCTCTTTATAATATATGTTGTGGGTATGAAGATTAAATCCTTTCTTTCAAAAATGGAGAATGGACACATTTTGTCATACCAAGGCCTTGCTGTGCCACACTGTTACATGTCTCACAGAAATAGTAGCTTGAGAATAGATCTGAACCTTGTGGTTTAAATACTACATGCCTATAATTACATAACTTTCATAGAGCATGCATTATCTCAGTTAAAGCCTTGTGGAGCCTGATGTAGATGACAAAGATGATCAATCAAAGGCAACTAAAATAGTTGCTAAAATTAAATGAAAGACTTTTTGTGTAGTCAAAAAAGCATGAATCCAGTTAGCTCATTTGTATTCATGCATATTATCTACTTTAATAACAAGTCTAACATGATTTTGATTTTCTTTTCAGCAATTTTAATTCATTCAGTTTTAACGGCAATAATGGATATGGAAAAATTTCAATAACTGTTAAACCTTGAGAACACTTTCTTATCATAAAAGTTATTTGGTTGTAAAATTATAGCAAATAGTCTATGATTCTATCATTCTAATGCTATGATAAGTACTATTTTAAATAATCTGTACTATAATAAAATGAAATTATATTTTAAGTCTTGTTTTATATTTGAATGAGTATATATATATACTAGTGGACTAGTATATATTTATATATATATATATAAATTTTTTTTTGAGTTGGAGTCTCACTCTGTTGCCCAGACTGGAGTGCAGTGGCTGCTCCCAGCCACCGCAACCTCAACCTGCTGGGCTCCGGCGACCCTTCCGCCTCACCTTTCCAAGTAGTCAGAATTACAAGCATGCACTACCACGCCCAGCTGATTTTTTGATTTATTGTAGAGATGAGGTCTTGCTGCCCAGGCAGGTCTCGAACCCACAGGCTCAGGCAATCCACTCACCTCAGCCTCACAAAGGTGCGGGATTACAGGCTGGGCCACTGAGCCCAGCTAGAGTATATGTTTTTAATATTGATTTGCAAAACCTGAAAACATTCAGTAGCTTTCTGCATAGCTGTATAAATGTGAAAAAAATAGTCTTGGAAGATACATATTAAAATTTAGCAAATAACTCATATATTAGGAAGCATTATCACTTGTTTCTGGATACTAGATATCCAGTTGATTTCAATAAAAAACAAGATATAGAATATGCTTTTATTTTCTCAACTTGCTTTATTCAAGATAGACATGATTCTTTGGAATAAAACCATTATTAAAAATGCAGTATTGATTAGAACAAAACAAACAAAAATGAATGATATCTAATTTCCAATTTTTGAAAGTCAATATCTTCAAAAAAAGGAACAATTTAAAACCTGACTTAAATCTTTATGCTACTTCAGTATAAATTAAGAAAACTGCTGATATTACATTGCATAATTGAAATTAAACCTCATCATAATGAATTAATAAATAGACTTCCATATTAAGCCTTCTTGAAAATTTGTATGTTTCTATCTCTTGAGAAGCTACAGGGAACTATTTATTAAGAAGTTAAACCCTTGCTCTAGAGCTTCCATTAAAAGAAAAATGAAAAACAAATAAAAGTATTCAAATATGAGGAAAGTATTCAAATTAGTGATTTTCTGCACATGTTAGTTAAGATAATTACTGAATTTGCTTCTTTTACATACTCATAAATTGCACCTAAACACTGCCACAAATGGGATATCGTTTATTTCTCTCAAATTTAGTCAATCAACATGGATAGGCAGACTCTATTAAGTAAAGATCTTGGAACCTGACTAGCAAAGCATCACTGCCTTATACATGTAATAGCTAAAATTGATCCAGTTGTGGCCAGATGCATACAGGTGGGGAAAAAGAGAAAAACATGATCAGTACAAATATTGTTTTAAAATATAATCCAGAAATTGTTGAACTCACTTATGCTACATCCACATGGTAATCAAATAGTGACACGGCCACACCTGAGTGGACTAGTGACTAGGAATGCAGTCTCTAGCCGGACACCCGTGTACAAGGAAGAGCAGAACAAAGACTTGCAATAGGGGATTTGGAGATACCTATCAAGTCGGCCTTAGGGAGCAAATAGTCTTTCCCAGAGTAATGAGAAACTAAGGGCATGGGAAAGATATTTTTCTATGTAATTTATTGTGCTTAATTAAATGAGGTTATTTCGTATCTAAAAACTGATGATAGTGATGATGATGCCTCAAAGACAAACGCTATTTGGTAAAAATAGTTCTTCAATAACTGATTTAGAGATATTAATTAATATGGTAACTAAAATAACACAGTGATTAGGAGTATGAACCCAAAGGCCAGACTACCAGGGTTAAAACTGACCCAGTAATAAGCAGTATAACACTGGGAAACATATTAACCTCTCTGTATCTCAGTGTCTTCACCTGTTAAATGTCGATATTAATAATATAAATCCCATAGAATTAGGAGAATTCACAAGGTAGTACTTGTCATTTAGAATCATATCTGGCACTTAATACTCAATATTCATTCAAAGACTATAATTCATAGTCTTTCTTGCTATTCTTATTTTTTTCTTATTATTCAAAGAATTGGGAAGGATTACTCACTTAAATCAAGAGAGTATACCTTCTGATTTGTGATTTTCACTTAATCTTTTTTTCTACTTTGCTTTAAAGTCAAAGCGACATATTTTTAAGGTACGATGTCAGGATCTGGTGTACACGCCTGATTTAGAAAATACTGCCACATTTGCAAAATTGCACAGAGAATTGACTCCATGATAATCATTTTATTAGAGCTGCATTTTTATCAACTGGCATTTGGAACTGCAAAATAGCATTCCTATTTTTATCTTTATACTAGCAATATATTTTTTGCATCATTTAAAATATAAACAGAATGTTTGCTCCATAAAACAATTTTAAAAGTGGAAATTGTTCTTAAAAATAACAGCTAAGTAAGAGAAGTCAGACGAAAATAATACTCAGCATAAATTCGATTTATCACGAATTCTAGAAAATTCCAGTGAAGCTACAGTGTCAAAATGCAGATAAGTGATTGCCAAGGAAGGGAAAATCACATGTAGGGGGAGGCAGTAGGAAGAGGAAATGGATATGTTTACTGTCTTGATAGCAGTGATGGTTTCACAGTTGTACATCTATATCAAAACTTACATTATACACCTTAACATGTACAGGGTATGGTATGCCAGTTATATGTAAACTCAAATGAAGGGTTAAAAAAGGAAAACAAATAATGTATGAGTATGAACACTTCCTTATTCTTCCATTTCCACTCCAGGAATGTAAGCATACTTAGATTTTTAAATATATATATACCTCAATGCTTTTAAAAGCCCAGATAATAGTTTATTGTTCATGCCAATGTAATTTTACACAAAATATGTTGCATATAAATTTTGAAGACATTTCATATAGATATATTCTATCCTTTATGGTAGTTTCCCGGTATCCCATAATATATTTCAATTTTCTATTCCATTCCATTGAATATTATAGCCACTTGGCTATATAGCAACTTTTAATTTCTGATAATTTGAGTGTCCTCCTCCCCTGTTACATGTTGTTTTAAGAGCAAAGACTCAAAACCCGTGGCTCCTGAACTCAAATCTTCACTCTATCATATCTGATTGTTTGATCTTGGACCAAGTACAAATCTTCTCTGATCATTCTTAAAATGAAAATGTTAACACCTTACTAATGAGGTTGATGAGATTAAATGAATTATTATCATTGTCCATCATTAGCTATATTTGCTAATTCATTATTATTTTCTTATATTTTTTCATAGTTTTCAAAATGTATTTTTTTTGTCATGTTTTCATGCACTCTCCTCTGAAGAAAAATCTCTGCTGTTGTTCTGTTTCAACTTGAAACAAGTGTCTATTAATTTCATGAGAAAAATATTTTTAAGATACAATTTCCCAACCAGTAATATAATATGACTGATCTTTTAGGCTTTATTTGTATTCTTTCTTAAGTTTTGATTTTTTTAAGAATTTTATATTTTTCTGTTTCACTTATTCATCAATAATTTTATAGATATCATTTGAATTTTAAGGGTATTTTAAAATGTCCTTTTCCACCTACTAATTTCAAGTATAAGAAATGAAAATTGCATCAAAATCCATACCAAATATACTTAATTGTAGTTATTTTATTTGGTCTTTACTATTTTCTTACAAATGTAATTTTATTCTGTTTCAATATATATATTTTTTTTTGAGTTGGAGTCTCACTCTGTCGCCCAGACTGGAGTGCAGTGGCCGCTCTCGGCCACCGCAGCCTTGACCTGCTGGGCTCCGGCGATCCTTCCGCCTTAGCCTTCCAAGGAGCTGGAACTACAGGTGTGCACTACCACGTCTGGCAAGTTTTTGATTTATTGTAGAGATGAGGTCTCGCCAAGTTGCCCAGGCAGGTCTCGAACCTGTGGGTTCAGGCAATCCACTCACCTCAACCTCCCAAAGGCGCGGGATTACAGGCTGAGCCACTGAGCCTGGCTCTGTTTCAATATTTATACATGCTGTTTAGTTTCATTCCCTTAAAGATCTGTTGATATTTAAACAAAGTTTTAAATTGTGATGGCCTTCTTTTGTTTCTACTATACTAGTGAATTATTTCACTGATTTAGGTGGCAGTGAATGAAAACATAACAGATAATAAGAAATGCATTCTATTTAAGTGAAGGAAAAAACAGGGAATTCACAGAAAGTCTACTTCCTATCAGGAGTTTACCCATGAGATTTGGGAAAGTCAGTTACCTCTTAGCTTCGTCAAATACCTTTCCATTATGTCTGCCTGCAAAATCAGTATTAGGTGGCCCTTCCAAAGATGAATTGCAGTAATGTGCTAACGACAGCCACTTCTGTACACTGTGTATATCGCTGAGATGCTCTCCTGTCAGCTATTCGGACGTTTTTTTTTAAGTTGGAATCTCATTTTGTCACACAGGCTGGAGTGCAGTAGCATGACCATGAAACACTTCAACCTCAAACTCCTAGGATCAAGTGATCCTTCTTCCTCAGCCTCCTGTATAGCCACCATGCCTGGCTAACTTTTTTGTTGTTGTTGTTTAACATTTTTTGTAGAGACTAGGTCTTGCTATGTTGTCTAAGCATAGGATTTCTTAAGTTGCATAGAAAATGATGGTCATTTCCCTAGGCTCTGTCTTGAGGACAAACCTTGCTTAAACCTGTAAGCGTTGGTTCCAATGTTAGGTTATATTTATGTATCTTCTAAAAACAAAACTGTGGGCAATGGAAAGAGAAAAAGAACTGTGAACTTAGGCTTAGCCCAATACATTCCATAAATATTCAATTTTATTTAAAAAAATTTGAATATGAAGTTAAACAAAAGAGAAAACATTCATTTTATTTATAGAAAACACAGCAAGAAATTAAAACCTTGGGAGAAAACCTGTTTTAAAAAACCAAATTTTAGTTTAAATATATAAATGTACTCTAAGACTTTGAATGAGTATCAAAGGTATATTTTAAAATATATTTATATTTAATATACAATTCCACTGTTTGTTTTTCCATTTGGAGTATATATTTAAATATTACAGGTGTGTGTGCATGTGTGTGTGGGTGTATGCATGTATGCACTTGTGTGTGCATTTGCATCCATATATTTATAAAAATAAGTTCTATTTTAAATGAATAACATCACAATTCATACCAACACTTCAGAAATGTTTAAGATTAGAGAAAATTGAGTATCAGTAAAGAAAAATAATTGCAGGCATTCCTCAGGCACATTGTGGGTTCAGTTCCAGACCACTACAATAAAGCAAATGTCATAATAAGGACAAGCACACAAATTATTTGGTTTCTCAGTGCTTATCAAAGTTATTTTTATACTACCCATAGTTTATTAAGTGTGCTTATTATAGTGAAAAAGTGTGCATGCCTTAATTTTTAAAATACTATATTGCTAAAAAATGCTAAAGATTTTCTGAGTTTAGCACATCATAATCTTTTTGCTAATGGAGAGTCTTGCCTCAATGTTGACAGCTGCTGACTGATCAAGTCTGTGGTTTCTGAACGTGCAGAGAGACTCTGGCAATTTCTTAAAATAAGACAACAATGAAACTTGCTGCATTGATTGATTATTTTGCAAAAGATTTATTTGCTGTATGTGATGCTGTTTGATTGCATTTTATGCACTTTAGAACTTTTTTCAAAATTGAAGTCGTCTTCTCAAATTCTGCTGCTTCTGCTTTATTAACTGTGTAAATTATTCTAGTTATTCTAATTCTATGATGTCACTTCAACAGTACTTATCAAAATCTTCACTAGGAGTAGATACCATCTCAATAAATCACATTTTTGCTCATCTATAAGAAGCAACTCTTCATTCATTCAGCTTTTGACATGAGATTGCAGTAATTTAGTCATATCTTCAGGCTCCACTTTAAATTCTAGTTTCCTTGCTATTATCATGCTGTAACCATGCTGTTAATATTGACATCTGACCTCCCTCCACAAATTAAAGAAGTGCTTAATGGCATCTAGAATGATGAATTCGGTCCAGGAGGTTTTCATTTATTTTCTTGAATCTCTCTGAAGAATCACTATCTACAGCAACTATAGCCTTATAAAATTCATTTCTTGAATAATAAGACTTGAAATTTAAAATCATTATTTCATCCATCAGCTGCAAAATGGATGCTGTGTTAATAAATATAAAAACAACCTTAATCACCTTATGCTTCTCCATCAGAGCTCTTGGGTTACCAAGTACATTGTCAATGAACAGTGATATTTAAAATTATACATATATACATTTTTTTTTCCTGAGCAGTAAATCTCAAGACAAGGCTTAAAATATTCAGTAAACTGTGCTGTACACAGATGTGTTGTCATCCAGGCTGTGTTGTTCCATTTATAGAGCTCAAGCAAAGTAAATTTAATCCAATTCTTAAGAACTTCAGGACTTTCAGAATGTTAAATGAGAATTGGTTTTTAACAACCCTGAACAATTATTGTAATACTACAAGAAAGGGATTGGCAGTAGTGGGAAACTGTCAGGGGAAGGGGAGCACAC
Organism: Carlito syrichta; assembly: GCF_000164805.1. Classification (NCBI taxonomy): domain Eukaryota; kingdom Metazoa; phylum Chordata; class Mammalia; order Primates; family Tarsiidae; genus Carlito; species Carlito syrichta. Next base: position 65,761 of record NW_007252306.1, on the reverse strand, counting down.
TACATCAATAAGGACACCTGATCTCAAACCAGGTGAAGTGGGGACCAAAGTGAGGCCCAAACTTTACCTGTACAATGACCATTTGTGTACTCTTCCCTGAATTGTAACCTCCATCCTTAAAATAAAAATTATGAACAGCAAAAAAGACATAATATGTACTGTACATAACTATAAAACTATATTATATACATAATAGATATCATATAGGTATTATATATAATTTTATGCATAATAAAGCATATTTTATAATGCAGAAAAAGGATAATTGGTTTCAACTTAATGTCACTAGCTGCCTTTAGGCTTTAATGAAAGTCAGCCTAAGCCGGGCTTGGTGGCTCAGCCTGTAATCCCCCGCCTGTGGGAGGCTGAGGTGTGTGGACTGCCTGAGCCCATGGGTTCGAGAGCCGCCGGGGCAACTTGGCGAGACCTCATCTCTACAATAAATCAAAAAATTGGCTGGGCGGGGTAGCGCGCGCCTGTAGTTCCAGCTACTTGGAAGGCCGAGGCGGAAGGAGCACTGCACTCCAGTCCGGGCGACAGAGTGAGACTCCAACTCAAAAAAAAAAAAAAAGAAAGTCAGCCTATTCTTTGAAGCTTTGAAGACAAATATTTACTTCTCCTTTCCAAAAGTTCTAGACAGTATGTTCTTGCAATAGAAGGCTATTTCCTCTACACTGAAAATCTATGGTTTAGTGTAGCCGTCTTCATGTCATCTTAACTAGATCTTCTAGATAACTTGCTGCAGCTTCCGCGTTAGCACTTGCTGCTTCATTTCATACTTTTACATTATGGAGATGACTTCTTTCCTTAAGTCTCATAAATCAACCGCTGCTAACTTCAAGTGCTCTATTTATTTGTTTATTTTTTTGTTTATTTATTTATTTTTCTGTAGCTTCCTCACTTCTCTCAGCCTTAATGGGATTGAAGAGAATTAAAACTTTGAATGTTGTGTATGGTTTGATCTTCAGTCCAGACTACTCAAACTTTCTCTATTTTTTTTTTTTTTTTTTGAGTGGGAGTCCCACTCTGTCGCCCAGACTGGAGTGCAGCGGCCGCTCCCGGCCACCGCAGCCTCGACCTGCCGGGATCCGGCGGTCCTTCCGCCTCAGCCTTCTGACTAGCCGGAATTACAGTCATGCGCTACCACGCCTGGCTGATTTTTTGATTTATTGTAGAGATGAGGTCTCGCTGCCCACGTGGGTCTCGAGCCCGCGGGCTCAGGCAATCCATTCACCTCAGCCTCCCAAAGGTGCGGGATTACAGGCTGAGCCACCAGCCCGGCTCATCATCACTCTTATTGCCATAATTACTACCATCAGCATCACCACCCCCACCATCACCATCATTTTTTTGAAGGGAGTCACAAAATCAACTCTTCAGAAACTGCTTACTTCTGAAATTAAAAGCAACGACAACAATAATAATAATTGAAAGGTTAGTCCAACTACAAAAACGATGAAAAAA
>NW_007252306.1:45030-64277 GCF_000164805.1 Carlito syrichta | reverse complement strand
CGCTACCACGCCCGGCTGATTTTTTGATTTATTGTAGAGACGAGGTCTCGCTGCCCAGGCGGGTCTTGAACCGCGGGCTCAGGCGATCCACTCACCTCAGCCTCCCAAGGCGCGGGATTACAGGCTGAGCCACCGAGCCCGGCCTCTATATTCTTAATAAAGCTGCTTTGTTTTATTACCACTCAGAGTGTTCCCTGGAATGACACTTTTAATCTCCCTCAAAAACTCTTCCTGTGCATTTACAACCTGGAAAAATGACAAAGTGCCTAGCGTTTAGCCTGTCTTCGATTTCAACATGACGTTTTCGCTAAACTTTAAACTTTATCATTTCTGGTTTTTCTTTCCTAATTGAGGGATTTGTGATTCTTCTGTTTAGTTGAGAACTTTGACAACAATGCAGGATTGGCTTAATTGCAATATTGCAGCCGGGCTCGGTGGCTCAGCCTGTAATCCTGCGCTTTGGGAGGCTGAGGTGAGTGGATTGCCTGAGCCCGCACGTTCGAGACCCGCCTGGGCAAATTGGAGAGACCTCATCTCTACAATAAATTTAAAAAAAACCAGCCGGGCGTGGTAGTGCATGCCTGTAGTTCCGGCTACTGGGAAGGCTGAGGCGGGAGGATCGCCGGAGCCCAGCGGGTCGAGGCTGCGGTGGCTGGGAGCGGCCGCTGCACTCCGGTATGGGCGACTGAGCGAGACCCCAACTCAAAAAAAAAAAAAAAGAATATAATATCGTCAAAGTGCACTAAAGTGAAACACAATAAAATGAGATACGCCTCCATATCAGTAAAGATGGATTACATTTTGTTAACCCCAAATCTTAGTATTTCAAAATAATAAAGAACGTTCACTTTGATGTCACGTATGAGGGGGGACGCTCCAAAACACAGAAGTTGCATATAAAAATTGTGCATTTATTCTTACATGTTTAAACTTCAGTCACCTTCAAAGTAATCTTCATTTGATGTAATAAACCTACTGGGATGCTTTTTTCCACTGCTCGAAACTGTTTTTGAACTCATGAGTTTCAATGCCTTTTAGTTCTTCTGCCATTTTTTGTTTCACCTCTTCAACATAGACAAAATGTTTTCTTCCAGGGGAAAAAAGTCACTTGGAAGAGATCAGATGAATAGTGAGTGTGAGGCAATCGGGTCATGGATGTTTAGTCAAAAATACTCAGCATGGTGTGGGCTGATGTGTTGTCATGGTAGAAGAACCAGTCGCCTGTTTGCCACAACTCAGGACATTGCTTCTGCAAATTGTAACTGTAAACTTATGAAAACTTCCAGATAAAAACTTTGGTTGACCATTTGGTCCAAAAAGAAACAAGCTACAAATATAGTACAAAGAGCTCGTCTTCCAAAAAAAATTTCCATTTTCTTTTTTTAGTTTCCCCCTTGCATACTAAAATTAAAACAATCCAGAGAATATTATCATGGTCATTGCAAATGGATGATATACAAATTTGTGATTTGTTCTATATTGTTTGAAATATCACATTGTGCCTCATAAATATGTGAAATTATTATGTATCATTGAAAGTAATAATAAAAGCTAAAAAAAAATAGAGAAAAACACATAGCCACTAAAGATTAATTTCTGGCTCACACTTACATGGAGTTTAGCTAATTTTATGTTTTATGCTGTACTCATTCTGGTATTCAGATCCTGGGTGAATCCTTGTCTGAAAGTATAGCCAATGATCATGAAGAAAAGAAAGCAAGACCACTGCTAATCGTGAACTTGTTATAGAAGGTGGTGACAGAATAACCAATGAGGCTTCAAATTGCATTTTACTACATGGCAAATCATGTACCAAACTTAATATCTAGGGAGGTAAGAAGTACAATTTTACCTCATGCCTAGAAATAAAGAAAAATTGAATTTTTGTATATAATAGTAATTCTTATGACCATTCATCTTTCTTTTCTTTCTTTATAATTTATTTTATTTTATTATAAAGATGTGGGGTACAATTCAGGGTTAGTTACACAACGTTGTTTATTCAAGTACCCTTGTTGATGAGGTATACCCCTTCCTGCCCTAGTAATTTCCCTCAACTGCCAATCTCACCCCCTCTGACATATTCCCACTACTGCCAATCCCTTTCTTATAGTATAATAATAATTGTTCAAGGTCTGCTTATGAGTAAAAACATATGGTACTCTGTTCTTTATTTCTGTGGTAGATCACTGAGTATGATCAACTCTAAATCCATCCAAGTTGCTTCCAAGCCTTATGTTTGTCTATCTTTATGGCTGCATAAGATTGCATTCTGTATGTGTACCACATTTTTGTATCCAGTCCTGCTTCAGTGGTCAACATGGTTGATTCCATGTTTTTGCTTTTGTGAATAGAGCTGAAACAAACAAATGTGTGCAGGTATCTTTTTTGTAGAATGATTTGAATTCTTTCGGGCATATTCCCAATAGGGAAATTGCTGAGTCATATGGAAGGTCAGTTTCTAACTCTTTCAGAATGGATAGGAAGAATCAACATTGTTAAGATGTCCATCCTACCAAAGGCAGTCTACAGATTCAACGCAATATCCATTAAGTTACCAACATCATTCTTCTCAGACCTGGAAATGACAATACAGGAATTCATATGGAAACATAAATGACCATGAATAGCCAAAACAATCCTTAGCAAAAGAAACAAAGCAGGAGGTAACACACTTCCAGACTTCAAACTTTACTATTAGGCTACAGTAATCAAAACAGCCTGGCGTTGGTACAAGAACAGGTATATAGACCAATGGAACAGGACAGAGATTCCGGAAGCCTAGCCTCAATTTCTCAATCAACTCATCTTTGGCAAAGCCTTCAACAACAACCACTGGGGAGAGGAGAACCTATTCAGTAAATGGTGCTGGGAAAACTGGCTGATCATTTGCAGAAGATTGAAACAGGACCCCTACCTATCACCATACACAAAAATTAACTCTAAATGAATCAAAGATCTAAACGTAAAACCTCAAACTATAAGAATTTTAGAAAACGCAGAAGACAACCTTATGGAAATTGGAACTGGCAACCAATTCCTATTCAGAACCCTAAATGCTCATACCTTAATAAATAAGACAAGTGGGACCTCATCAAACTAACGAGCTTCTGCAAAGCAAAAGAAACCATCAATAGAGCAGGGAGATATCCCATAGAATGGGAAAAAAAATATTTAGCAACTGTATATCTGACAAAGGCCTAACATCTAGGATCTAAAAAGAACTCAAATGTGCCAAAAGGAAAAAAACAAACAGCCCCATTAAAAAGTGGGCAAAAGACATGGATAGACATTTCTCAAAGAAGATATACGGACAGCCAACAGACACATGAAAAAGTGCTCAGCCTAACCACAGTAAGAATAGACATCATTAATAAAACAAACAACAACAGATGCTGGCAAAGATGCAGAGAAAAAGGAATGCTTCTACACTTCTGGTGGAAATGCAAACTAGTGCAACCTCTTTGGACTAATCACCTTTCAATTAATCACACATTGTTGACTCTCCTTTCTAATTCAAAATATACTTATCTCCACAGATTTTTTTTAAAAAAACAACTTATAGCATTAAGCTAAACACCATGAATTTTTATGTAATGTGTGGCAGTTTTGATTTTAGAAAAGCTCCGTTATAGGCCTAGATGTCATATCTTTCATATAGAGTGATATGAGTTAAAAAGTCAAGTTATAGAGATACACAATCACATACACACACAAGCACATTCACAGCACCACGTATACCTATCTTGACTTTCAACATCCCTTTCTCATTGAGCTTTATCATTGCTAATCTTTTTTTCTTTAATTGAGAGACTTGTGATTCTTCTTTTACTCAAAAACTTTGAGTCCATTATAGGATTGTTAATTGGCCTGATATCAATATTATTGTGTCTCAAAGAATAAGGAGGCCCCGAGAGAGAGAGTGATGGGGAAACATCTGATAGGTGAACCATTCAGAATACACACAACATTCATTGATTAAGTTTACTTTATTTATATGAGCATAGTTGAGTTTCTTGCCCGATAAAAATGAGAAGTATAGAAATACAATAACAACAATAGAAACTGCCATTTAGGGGTAAGGGAAAAAACATCAAATTATCTGAAAAAAGTCAAGAAAACAATCCTATTTACCATAGTAAAAAAATATAAAACTTTCTAAACCTATGATGAGGTTACATCTCAACAAATTTTTCATATTAAATTGAAAATGTCACAAGTTGAACCATCATAAATTAGTATTTAGGAACAAATTTAACCATGGACCTGCAATATGTGTACAATAAAAACTATAAAACATCGAAAGACATTGAAGAACACACAAATAAATATTATGATATCTCATATTTGTGCATTAGAAGAATTAATGTTGTTAAAAATGTCCATACTATCCAAAGCAATTTGCAGATTCAATGCAATCTCTATCTGAATTCCAATAGCATTTTTCATAGAAATAGAAAAAAATTACAAAAGTCATATGGAACCAGGATAGATTAAAAAAATAGTCAAAGTAGTTGTGAGCCCCCAAAAAGGCATACATTACCTGAGTTCAGATTACATCACAAACTATAGTAATTAAAACAGTTTGATACTGGCATAAAAACAGACACACAGATTAATGTAACACAATAGTGATTCCAGAAACTAACCCACACATATCCAGTCAACTAATCTTCAACAAAAGTGTCAAGAGTACAAAATGGAGAAAACATAGTGCCTATTAAATGGTGCTGGGAAAACTGGCTAGTGACATGCAAAGAAGTAAATTAGACTCATGTTACACTGCATGCAAAAATCAACTAAAAATGTATTGGACTTTAATATAAGACTTGATACTGTTAAAATCCAAGTGAAAACATAGGGAAATGTTCCTTGATATTTACAATAATTTTTTTTGGATATGATAAAGCACAGGCAACAAAAACAAAAAAATGTGAGATTACTTCAAACCAAAAGTTTTTTGCAGAGCAAAAGCCATAATCAGTAAAAGGAAAAGACAGCATAAGTTATGGGAGAAAATATTAGCCAAAAATATATCCAATAAAGCATATAAAATATATAAGAATGTTGTGTATTTATCTTTACTCATTAGTGAAATAATAATATTAATATTAATAAGAATAATCTTATCTGAAAATGAGCAAAGGACCAAAGAAAATTTTTTCAAAAAAAACCTTCAAAGTATCAATGGGTGTATAGAAAGAGTCTCAATATCAGTAAACATTGAGAAAATGCAAATCAAAACCACAGAGAACAATCACCTCACAACTGTAAGGATGGCTTTTATCAAAAAGATAAAAGATAACAAGTGTTGTTGAGGACATTGAGCAAAGGGAATTCTTATACACTGTTGGTGTGACTGTAAATTGGTATAACCATTATAAAAAATAGTATGAGGGTTTCTCAAAAATTCAAAATAATACTACAGTATGATCCAGAAATCTCTCCTGGGTATGTATACAAAGAAAATGAAATCAATATCAAGACATACCTAGTCAACTATCCAATGCAGTATTATTCACAATACCCAAGATATGGACACAGACTAAGTGTTCATTGAGGGCTGAATCAAGAAAGAAAACATGAGACTGGGTGTGGTGGCTCATACCAGAAATCCCAGCACCTTGAGAGACTAAGACAGGAGGATTATTTGACAAGAGTTTGAGACCAGACTAGGCAACATGGCAAGACCTCTGACTTTACAACTAAAAAAAAAAAGAAGAAAAAAAGTCAGTCAGTGACATTTAAAATCTTGCCTATTGGCTTGACTCCAAGAAAAGGGCAGTGTTACATACTGGCTTCTAAAAATTTTTCCTGGAAATTACACATATACTTTCATGGGTGCGTTCTTAACTAAGACATATTTCCTTGCTTTGGAAGTGGGCAAAATAAAGTATACTTTGTTCCCAGAGACAGGACAGTTAGAATGTTTTGAGGACCCTAATTCTACATAAAATGTCAGGCCACATAGTTTCAAAAGCTAATTCACACACACATGCACACACATATAATTTCATGTTAAAAATAGGAAGATAATGAAATCATCTAAAATAAAATTAAGTTCGACTTCACAGCCAAAAAGTAACCATTGCATAGGTACCAAAATCTATTTGTTTATTTTTTTCCTTCCTTTCAATAAATAGTATATGTATACGTAATTTTTAGAGAAATGCAATAACAAAAAAGACCTGAAGAAGAAAGAATCCCATAGTGAAGATATTCATATAACATTCTGAAACTGATATTTTTTTCTAGTGAATTTCTTGAGTGTGATGTGAGGTGAAAGTGGAGAAAATTCTAAGAATCTATGAAGTGAGCCTAGGCTGTTTATTATAAATGGCAGATAAATCATCCGAACTTTTGGTTCTTTTGTGCCTTGGAGAAATACAATTTTGAGTTAAGAAATGACCAAGAAGTCAGAACTTGGAGGAAAAGCACAAGTTCCTAATGATAATAGAAGTCTAGAAAAGTAAGTCTAATATTCTGTGGGTGCTCCTTTTGAAGCATTTTGTCAATTCTTATTATATATAATTACTAAGGATAACAATAAAAACTGTAAGACTGAAAGAGCAAGCCAAGTTTTCTCCAATCTTATGATACTGAGGAGCTAAAATTTGGGTGCAGAATCTGCAAGGGACAAAAACTCTACTAAACACCGTAAGATATCAGCTCTAAATCCAGGCGGACTATTTAGGAGGAGCAGAGACAACCAAATATACCTTGTGGAAACTGAAAGGAAGCCTCGATCAAATCAGTTTTCAGATTGAATGAAGGTGATCTAATAACACTGTATTTCTACAGTAAGTTTCTGACATATGATCAAGTTTGGTTCTGAGAGTAGGTTTGTAAATTCAATTTGTTCATAAGTCCAACAAAGTTAGCGGTGGTACCCAATTAACATAATAGGCTATAGCAGCTACATCACTGCTGCTTTTGTACTTACTTCTGTATATCCTGGGCTTGATTAAAGATACTGTACCTCTGTACTCAATATAGTACTGTACAATAAAGTAAATAAAGACACAACCACTTGCAGAGGATGCATGCACGTAACAATATATGCCAGAAAATAATTTACATGATTGGACATGTAAACACATGTTTGAATCTTTGAAAGTTTTGAAACTTGAAGGTTCATATGTAGGGGACTTACTGTACAAATTGTAAAACAAAATTTTTCTTGAGGAAAATATTATCGATAAAATCAACAGCTTATGATCCAAAATGTCTGACTTCAGGTGAATAATACAAAAAATTCCAAGTAACAAGATCAAGAGTAAAAATAGACAATAAACAGAAACAAAATATTCATGTATTGGTGTTATAAAAGATGGAGATTAATTGTGCTTGATATAGTCAGGAAGATAAAAAGTGTGTAAATATTCAGTAGATAAATAGACTTTAAAATTATGCATATATATGTGTACCTTTTAAAAACAGGAAATGGATATTTTAAGTTAAGAATTCAATAAATGGATTTGTCATGGCAAAAAAGATAATAGGAGAACTAAAAAAGAGATAATTTCATTTAAAAAGACTCCAAATAAAAAGAAATCAAAAATAATAGGAGAGCCAAAAACCTATCAAACAAATATCATAAACCCCTCACAGAAGTATATGTTGTCTCACAGTAGGAAAAAAAAAAAGAATGCTGTAGATAACAATATTCAAAGACAGAATGTGAAACTCCCCCAAATTTCAGGAGACAATAAAGTATAGATTGAAGAAATTCTGTGAGTCAAAATTTAAACATCAAACCCACATACTCACACTTTTAATACCTATTTGTAAAATTTCTAAAACTAAAGATTATAACTAAGAAAACACAGCTATCCTATTTTAAAACATTAACTTTTCCTCTTCATAGCATTTGAATATCCAAGACCCCAATTTCTTTGCCAAAAAAAAAATACAACTATTCCCTGTGAAAAAGATAAACGTTTCTATTCTTCAGCTACTCCTTTACACATTAAAATGTAAGTAAGATGTCACAGTAATAATTGTTCAAAAGAATTCATTTAGAATTGAAATGCCAATCATTCATTCCATTTTTTTTCTTTGTTAACATATCAAATGCTATGAACATTTATTCCCCGAGTTGAGTTTTATACACAGGTGATAAGGTTCGAGACGCTCTCTCATCCCCTTAGTGAATGCCTAAAATCACAGATAAAACCAAACTCTATGTGCTTTTTCCTACACATACATATATGCCTAAATCTAGTTTAATTTACAAAGTAGGCACAGTGAGCGATTAATCACAACTAATAATAAAATAGAACTCTTATAGCAATAGACTTTAATAAAAGTTATGCATGTGAATGTGATCTCTTTCTCAAAATACCTTATTGCACTGTACACACTCTTCTTTTTGTGAACTGTTGATCTGATAACCCAGACAGCTACGAAATGACTAAAGGTCAGATAGCATACAGCATGGATACTGAACAAAGGGATAATTGACTTCTGAGAGGGGCTGAGCAAAATGCTAAGAGGTTTTGTTTTTTTGTTTTTTTTTTTTAATCATACTGCTCAGAAAGATACACAATTTAGAACTTAGAAAATGTTTATTTCTGGAACTTTTCATTTAATTATTTTCAGACCATCGCTGAAAGGTAACTGAAACCACAGAAAAGGAATAGGAAATAAAGAGGGCTACTGGTATTTATTTTTTACCATCTTATACATACTTTGATATATATTTCAAAAACCTAGTTTATTGTTTACTAGAAGATAAAAAAAACTATTAAGTTGACTTTCAGTTACAACAATTCATTTTGCTTAATCGTATATACAAGTTAATTGAAAACTCTGTAAAGAATAAATAAGTCTGTGATGGAAAATATTTTAATTTGTAGTCTTGGGGTAAACTTCAGTTGATTGTAAAGAAAAAAATCGCAAACAACTCGTGAATTAAATGCAAAATATCAAATAATGCTTATTTGGACACATATAGAGTTTCTCATATTTTATCCTTAAGGTTGTATGTAAATAAAGATAAATATTTAAACCAAATACATATGTAATTTTTTAAAATATGTAGCATTTTTGAAGTTTAATATACCTCCGTTTGGTATAAAGATGATATGAACTTGACTTGTATGAATATAGTGGAATACTGGTTAAAATATTACCTAATACACACTTATACATTAAGTAATATTATCTAAATCAATAAAAAACTATATTACAGAACTTTCTGTTATTCACATGAATGGCATAATAATTGTCAAAAACACAATAATTCTGCATATTTCTTATTTTCTAATACTCTTAGTATATTGTCATGTTTTCACTACCTCAAAATAATCTATCAAAAATAGCTTAGATTTATCCCTTAAGTAATGTTAATTATAGGCTGTTATGATATGTTCAATGACTGGTGATATGAACATGTATTTACCTTTACTTTTCACCATATAATTAAGGTCTTAATTATAATCTTTCATAGAAATGCTATTAAAAGTCAAACTTCTAAAAGTTTAAATTTTGCATGCAAAAATAATTCCAAATATCTATAGAAAGGAACTATTTACAAATTGGCAGAGTGATGAAAAAGCTGCAGAATGTGTTCATTCTCATTCTCCAACAGCCATTGTGTGTGAGAGAGCCTGTGTGCTTTCCAAAATTTGTCTGGGCTGCCAGACCTGCCAGACATGTTTGTTGAAATTTGGAAAGGAAGTCTACCATGTTCTCTGGTCTAGGCATGTGCATCAAGAAAGTTTTAAAGAATACATTTTGATCTACTGCTACACATTTTAAGTTTTAGTGATAATGATTTCAAGAAAAAATTTAACTTTAAATTTAAAGTAACTAAATTTTATATTTATTTGAATTTCAATATCAATTTCAAAATCATTTCCTCTTTTTGAAAATGTATTTGAAACTTAATATTATTTACTAATATTATTATTTTATCTTCAAGTCAAACATTTAATTACATTCTTGTGTTTAAATATTGTGTTTTGTAAAAGCAGGCTGCATGACGGATATGGCATAAAATACAGCTCTATGCTAAAATTACTAATAAATAAAACAAGTTATTTTAATTTTTAAAATTACTAATAATTTAATTTTTAAAATTACTAATAATTTAATTTTTAAAATTACTAATAAATAAAACACAACTTATTTTCATTTTTAAAGAGAAACTTCTCTTTTCTCCGCATCCTCAGCAGCATCTATTACTTTTTGTTTTATTAAAGATGGCCATTCTTACTGAAGTTAGATGGTATCTCAGCATGGTTTTGATTTGTCATTTTTCTGATGATTAATGAGACTGAGCATTTTTTTTTTTTTTTAGTTGGAGTCTCACTCTGTCACCCAGACTGGAGTGCAGTGGCTGCTCCCGGCCACCGCAGCCTCGACCTGCTGGGCTCCGGCGATCCTTCCACATCAGCCTTCCAAGTAGCCAGAATTACAGGCACGTGCTACCACGCCCGGCTGATTTTTGGATTTATTGTAGAGATGAGGTCTCGCCTGCCCAGGCGGGTCTTGAACCCGCGGGCTCAGACAATCCACTCACCTCAGCCTCCCAAAGGCACGGGATTACAGACTGAGCCACCGAGCTTGGCTGAGACTGAGCATTTTTTCACGTGTCTACTGGTTGCTCATATATCTTCTTTTGATAAGTGTTCATTCATGTCTTTTGCCCACTTTTTATTGAGGCTTTTGTTTTGTTTTGTTTCCTTTGTCACGTTTGAATTACTTATAGATCCTGGATTTTTGACCTTTGTAAGATATGCAGTTGACAAATATTTTTCCCCATTCTTTGGGCTGTTCTCCACTTTACCCTGTTGATGATTTACTTTGCTTTGCAGATTTTCAGTTTAATGAGGTCTCAGGGTTCAAAGTAAATATGCAAAAGACAGTCGCATTCTTATATACCAACAACAAACAGGCAGAAAAACAAATAAAAAGCACAATCCCACTTACAATAGTCACAAAAAATAATGAAATACCTCAGCATCTTCCTAAACAGAAAAGTAAAAGATTCTTACAATGAAAACTACAAAACACTCCTTAATGAAATCAAAAATGACACAAATAAAAGGAAAAATATTCCATGCTCATGGATTGGAAGAATCATATTGTTAAGATGTACATCCTACCAAAGGCAATCTACAGATTCAACTCAATACCCATTAAATTATCAACATCATTCTTCTCAGTCGTAAAAACAACAATACTGAAATTCATATGGAAGCATAATTGACCATGAATAGCCAAAACAATCCTTAGCAAAAGAAAGAATGTGGGAGGTATCACACTTCCATACTTTAAACTTTATTATATGGCTACAATAATCAAAACAGCATGGTATTGGTACAAGAACAGGCATATAGACAAATTGAACAGAATAGAGATGACAGAAGCAAATCCTCTATTTTTCAGCCAACTCATCTTTGAGAAAGCCTCCACCACCAACCACTGGGAAGAGGAGAGCCTATTCAGTAAACGGTGCTGGGAAAACTGGTTGACCACATGCAGAAGAATGACGCAGAAACCCTACATATCACCAAACAAAAAATCACCTCCAAATGGATCGAAGACCTAAATGTAAAACTTCAAACTTTAAGAATAAGAGAAAACACAGGTGACATCCTATGGAAATCGAAACAGGCAATCAATTCTTGATCAAAACCCCTAAAGCCCATGCCACGAGAGATATTCTAATTTTTAATAATAATATTTGTTTGCTATTTCTAAATTGCCCCATTGATTCTGAATAAATTAAGAAAATAAACTAGTTACCAATTCATTATATTCAATAAAATTAATCTCACAAAATACTTTGTTAAAAATCTTAGATAAGAATTATGAACATTAGAACTATAGAAATAATTAAGCAGTTAATCATTTTTCCTATTTGGGTTGAACCATAAAAAAGAAAAAATACCTAGTGGAAAAAAATCTATGATTCTTGAGTGTTAAAAATTGTTTAACATTCTTCTTGTATTAAAAATAAAATGGCTTGCATAAGAGAATTCTAAATAAGTTCAAAATCATACTATTTAAGGAAATAAAACTAATTTTAACTTACACTGGATACTCAATCTGTACTTCACATACACATTTATATTTTGACTTCTACTTCAGCTTTTATATCAGCCCATTACCTTTAGCAGAATGGTCACATTCATTAACTCAGCCAACTCACACAGAACCACTCACATTAAAAACTACCAAGACAGAATTTGTTTATACCTTTAAAAAATTTAAAAGTATAAACCTTTAAATGGATAATTTAGGCCACTAAGGAATGATCTTGGTTCTTCTGTTTTATCAACAAGGATAAATGTTTTAAAATAAATTTTTAAAAATAAATTTAATTACTTAAGATAGATAGCCAGATGCAATAATAATTTGCTAAGTATCTAACTATTAACTCTCTACCTATGTATCATCTGCTCTATATTCCTCAGCTTATGGAAGCAGATAGCACTTATCTAAAAACCTTTTGGAAATTGCATATGTTGAATTGAATAGTGTCACCCAATGATGTGTCCCTTTCTCAGGTTGGCCTTAATCCAATAGCTGATCTAGGTGAAGTAAATGTTGATTGGTTTCTTTTCCACTTTGGGACAACTTTGAACTATCAACTTTGCTTCAGAGTCCCTTATAGAATCACTGAAGCTTTCATTGGAAATTTCATCTCAGAGTTCCAAGGAAACTCAAACTGAAACAGATGCCAAAACTTTGCACTATAGTCTCAAAATTAAAACATAATCTGGGTGCATAATAAATTATCAGCAATAATCTCAAATGACCAATTAAGAGTTATATGTGCCTGAGAAAAACAAAACAGAGCATAGTTTCTGTCTTATGTTTTGCATGTTAGATTCACATTTTATTCTCGCTATGCTAAACATTTTGTGGAAAAATTGTTAGGCAATACTGCATAGAGTAGTGGTGTATATTTCTTCCTGAAAAGCTCTAAAACTACTGCCAGAAAAGATACTGTAATGTTTTGATTAATTTTCTTATAACTTGAAAACATTTTTTAACATATTCCATCGCAATCAAATAATTCCTTTTAAAAAGAACTTGAACAATGGCATAGTGACATTCAAGAGTGCTTCAGAAATAATGGCAAATTTTATTTTAGCAGTTTTATTATTGTAACTTTTGTCTGCGCATTGAAAATACTATTTGGCTGAGTCATTAAAATGGTGTCAAGTTTTTATTCTGACAAAAAGCTCTTCATGTCAGTTATGTAAAGAATTTACAAACTAAAACAGTTTTTAATAATAACTAATGAGTATTTAAGATTGCCTCTGACTAGATAATTTCAAGTTTTATACTACAAGTGCATCAGATATTATTATTTGTTAATGTAAACCAAATGTATTTTGAACTGGTTAAATCTATATTATATAAGTAATAAATATGTACGTAAATTCTGGGAAACATATGGAGGGCCTTAATTTTTTCACATCTTGCTAAATATGGGATATAAAAATTAGTAGAATGTAGTACTTGTCTTTAAGAATCTCATCAATTCAATAGGTGAAAATTCGACAAGCAGGTTGAGATTGAGTGAGATTTTTAGCTTCCTATTTCCTCCTCATTTTGAAGGCTTCCTTTAGTACAAGAGTACAAGAGCAGCTAATAAACAGCGTGCCTTTCTTGGGATAATTCTTTTACCTGGAGGAGGGACTAATTCCTAGTTGTTGAACCTACGACCGGCATAAATCACAGTGGAAACTTGTTTTCACCGGCAGGTGCCCTTGCGGCTCCTGTCGCATCCATGTCATGCTTCTGCCTGCCTAGCTGTGGCACCAGCACATGGAGCCTGACCTTGTGTTCTTGTGTCCCCACTCTCGCCCCCCAGGTCTTGGAGAACACCCACAATGGTGCAGCTCCTAATTCTTTAGATATAGGGTGTACGTTTAATACAGCACCACAATAATAGACAAGTTGAAAGATTTTTACTTTCAAACCATTAGCAATGTGGAAGAAAATAGACTCTCACTATGCCAAAAGGAAAGTTTAACCTGGGAACTGGGTCACTCAATACTGCTTTCCTTTTGTTTCCGAACAGATAGCTATAAATTCACAACCCTGTGTCATAGTCTCATCCACAAGCCAGGTTCCCTCAATGATAGAGGCCACATAGCCCCTCGATGGTTCCATCATAATTTGCTCACGTGAAAATTCCTTGTGATCTTCTAAATCTTAAGGATATATATCCCCACTATAAATCAGCCCTAAAACTGAGTTCTATTGACTCTCACCTTGTCAATGTCAATTACCAGTTTATCTTCACACAAGGACAAGACCAGAAATAATTTCTCTCCCTTCTCTGAGAGGAACGCACATTGACTTTTTCCCCTACTACTGGTTGCCACAACATAGATTTGCTGAGGCTAATCAGAGATTCACAAGAATTGGATCCACTGGGCTCACTGCCCACATTCTCACCCTCCTCCCACCAATCTTCCCACAACTTGCTCTTTTCCTTCTAAATACTGAAATTACCAAAACCACATTTCAAGAAAGCACAGGTCACAAATATACTTGTGACTTGAGTTTTTTTTTTTAACCAGAGACATCCTCAACCTTGGCTAAATAAACTTCTATCAGTTGAGACCTGCCTGTTACTTTTTGGTTAACAGCAGTGAAAGCTTAAAAAGTCATGAGAGCGGTTTTCCATGCTGGGTCATTGGAAGCAGGAATGAAGAGCCAAGCCGAGAAAGAGAGAGAAGCATGTGGCCACCGGCAGTATATATACAGTAATAGGATGTGGGTGACCTTAAGTGTGGGACCAAATGCCTGAATGGTCCCTTTAAAGGAAATGTCACAAAATCTGAGCATCAAGTCTGTTAGGTTAACTCCGGTCACTAGCTTGAGCCACTTGGGTGTGGTGTAGAATTGAAAACTGTTTCAAGGGTACTCTGTTTTGTATCTGGTATGAGAAAGTTAAATGTGTGTTCAAAATGGATGCCAAGTCAATATAAAGTTATAAAAATCCACTACACTCTAGAGTCAAGCATTAAATCAGATTAAGGTAAAGTATAGACACTCTTTTGGTATAAAAATTGTAGTAAAGATGCTCAAAGGATTGCTAACTAGCACAGTATTAAAATATCTTATTATTTTGAGGTCTTGACCAGAGACAGAAACTGGAGGAAGTGATGTAGCTAGAAAAGGACAAACAAATCAGTATTGATTATTTAAGTGTCCTCATTGGCACTTTAAAGAAGTGTAATTTTCATCTCACACCCAAACTAAATAAATGTTTTTTATGTCCTTCCATTTTCTTTGAATTTTAACTTAATTTAAAGAAATTCTGCTGGGGACACTGAATGTATTCCCCTCATCCTACACATGATAATGGTTTAATAGTAGCATTATCAAACAATTCTGTAAGTTTTATCTATGTGGTTAATATAAGTGATAAGAAAACACATAAGAAACCCATGCAACTTGAAGTCTTAAAAAGGGCACTAGAAGAGAAGAAAAATTAAAGCTGGGCCTTCAAGGAAGACTCTCTTTTTCCTTATTGAGCAAGATGATAAACGTATCTCAGGCAGAAGCTCAAGCATAAACAAAGACAGGTCAGAAAATGCTTTCCTGAAATGCCAACTGTCAGGATTGTAAGAAAAATGTGTTATTCTAAGGCTAATGTAACTGGGAATGAAACTGAAATGGTAGTTTGGTGACACTATAAAGGGGCGATTTCTTTCATTACTTAGACTTGGCAGGTTTGCTGAAGCTGAACTACTTATCTCCACCATTCTTATGTGGAGTTTCCTGCTTGGAAGCTGGTGTACAGTCAGGTCTGAAGGCAAATTGAGTTACCACAGGTATTGGATGAAATGAAGGAGATTAAATAACTTCTCTGAGGCAACAAGTATAGAGCAAGGTCAAGGATCGGAGGAAAGCTTCAGAGTGGTCCACTAACCATCATGGACATGTAGGCTGGATGTTCCTGGAGGCGCTTGTATTCCAAAGGCCCAAGGAATACTGTACAATGGCCAATATCATATTTATTGAGGGCTTGGGAGGGAAGGGCTAGAATCTTTGGAGATTACAGCTTTAGGAACAGCCCTGATTATCCAACTTCACATACTCCATCTGTCCCTTTGCAGCTTTCTGTGTGTATCATTTTTTCTATTCTCCATTGAAATTCTTCTAATTTTACCCTGGCTTTTTAATTTTTTTCCCATTTCTCTTTTATAGCTTTCTTTCCTAAAGAAAAGTATCTTATTTCATTGAATTTTACTTTATTTAAAATATTGGTCACAATCGCTGTCTCCTCTGCAGCAACAATTTCAAGTTTTACACGTCTCTCCCCTTCCTTCTCCTCCTTTCCCCCCCCCTTTTTTCCTCCTCCTCCTGCGTCTTATCTTTTAGCATGTCCTCACTGATGCTTCAACAGTCCCTTATTTATTCTTCATCATGGAGAAAGCTAGATTTTCATGCAACAGTATTTTTAACAAAATGTGTGTGATTAGAAGGGTAAGAGAACATATCCAGATGGTTTTTACACCCCAAATATTATTGCTTTTTCTGCTGTCATAAAGGCAGAATGCTCCCTCCAAATATGGCTATTCGTGTGAGTTTTTATGTAGCCTGCCCCCTATGTATTTTGTACAAGCAAACTGTACGCAGAAGAGCTTTTGGCACCATATTTATTTACCTCAGGTTTTATATTGACTGCAAGCAAAATATACCATTTTTAAAGATCGAAAATGTCTTCACTTTCAGGAACTACATTTTTGGTAATATTTCCTGAAATTTGCTGCTGGTCTCTCTCATCACACGCCATCTTTTCTCTTTGCCCTCCACGCCACCTTTCCCTCGTGGTTGCTGTCACCAACCCTTAGATTGATTTTATTTTTAATTTTTATTTTCCTTTTTTTTCCTATGGTGGTTTTCAGGAGGAAAGGTGCATAGTCATATTTTCATTGAATGTTCTTTCTTAAAATGGTATTGATTTAATCTGTTTATTCTGAGAATTGTAGGTTTAAATCTTTCACTGTGATTGTAGATGTGTTCATGCTTCTAACACTTTTAAAAATTGTTTTTGTTTATGTATTTGAGACTACATTGTTGAAGCTACATAGAGATTCATGACTATCTTCTTTGAGTGATTTTAAGTCAGTTAATTAGTATTGTTATCTATATGCCAAATCATTAAGCAACACTTTTATTAAACCATTAAGGTTTTTTTTGACTGACCCTATTTTATTTTAGCTCGCCTTTGCCATACCAGTACACATTTTTCATTTCTTTATTGTTCAAATGTAGGTGACATTGTTAGCTAGTAATTTGAATTATTTTATTTTTATTAAAATAATACGTTAGGGTTTATGTTAGCATATAATTTTTCTGTAACTTTTTGATTTTCTTATAATGATTCTTTTTTGCCTTATTCTCTTCTCTCTATCCCCATTGTGCTTATCAAAACTCAAGTCTCTAAACATTGAGGTTTATACATTCGTCTAGCTCTTTCCAAGATGTTACAATTTTAACTTTATTTTTCACTTCTTTCTTTCTGTTTGGTATGGAAAATAATCCTATTTTCATTTGAACCTGAAAATATATATTCATATTTAATTTCATTGTTATTTTTGTCAAGAATTTAATGGGTAGGAACCTGGATTCAGAAGTCCCTAAATAGAAGAAAGATGAGATAGATTAGATAGATGGAGGATGGATGGATAGATAGATAGATAATAGATAGATTATAGAAGATATAAATGATAGATCAAGTAGAAAGTATGATAGGAAAGAAGATAACTTTCAGTCTATATTTTTAAAGACTTAGAAATAAATACATTTTATAAATTGTGAATGAATTTTGAAACATGTCAGAGTCATAAATGATTCAAAAGTGAATTAATGGTAAAAATTAAATGCCGTATCATTCTACAAAGACAAATACTGCTATCTCAAATTAATCTTCTAGAATTTAAGATATTTTCTATAATATGATGCTGGGTGGAATCCTTCCTGTGACCAATGAGATCTAAAGCTGTAGCCAATATTTTTAAAATGGTCACACACAATTGAGCAAGCTGCCTCATTCAGATATTTCAAGATCATTAATCACCATCTTCCATCTTCCTGCTTATGTCACTTTTGTGTAAAGAAGGCTGCAGTGGAAAAATGGGGGAAAAGATCAGAGTTGGAAGAATTGAGCGATGAGAAGAGCTACAACTCTTCTAAGCTAAGGCAACAATAAGCAAACAGGCTGAATTAGATATTAATCAATATCATAACCACCTTCGGATTTAATATTGGGAAAATACTTTATTAATTAATTCATGCTTAATATTAGCAATATCAACTATCAACCTCAACTCTAGGTGCATTTATGATCTTCCTATAATTTCTTTCTTTTTTTTTTTTTTGAGTTGGAGTCTCACTCGGTCGCCCCGACTGGAGTGCAGTGGCCGCTCCCGGCCGCCGCAGCCTCGACCTGCTGGGCTCCGGCGATCCTTCCGCCTCAGCCTTCCAAGTAGCTGGAATTACAGGCATGCGCTACCACGCCCGGCTGATTTATTGATTTATTGTAGAGGTGAGGTCTCGCCTACCCAGGCGGGTCTCGAACCCGTGGGCTCAGGCAATCCACTCACCTCAGCCTCCCAAAGGCGTGGGGTTACAGGCTGAGCCACCGAGCCCGGATGATCTTCCTATAATTTCATACAGTTTACTTTAACAGTCAGACATGATCCCCGCAGATCTTCTGGCTCCAGAGAACTCCTTTAAGTGCAAATGGTGAAGTAGGAGATGACAAGAACTTCTCAGGCATAAAAAACAGTCACTCCTTAGGTGACTTTTGCATATTTTTGTCTTCTTCATTAATATTTCTGAATTTTGCTCCGTTTCTCTACTCCAACAGAAATCTAAAGAAGGGCTCATACGTATTTTTATCTAATACTCAACAACAGAATGCCCAGGTCATGACAAAAAATGTTTTTAATTATATTTACTTTTTATTTATAATCTTTTATGACGTTTCTATTTTTTTGCTTAGATGCAAAACAGCAACAAAAATCTTATCTGAATCAATTTGATGCTTAAAACTTAATGTGCGTATTAGCCTTCTATTGCTGCCATAACAAATTATTAAGAAATAATGAAGCCGGGCTCGGTGGCTCAGCCTGTAATCCGGCGCTTTGGGAGGCTGAGGTCAGTGGATTGCCTGAGCCCGCGGGTTCGAGACCGGCCTAGGCAGCGAGACCTCATCCCTACAATAAATCAAAAATTCAGCCGGGCGGGGTAGCGCGCGCCTG
>NW_007252306.1:0-44945 GCF_000164805.1 Carlito syrichta | reverse complement strand
GCGCGCGCCTGTAGTTCCAGCTACTCGGAAGGCTGAGCGGAAGGATCACCAGAGCCCAGCGGGTCGAGGCTGCGGTGGCCGGGAGCGGCCACTATACTCCTGTCTGGGCGACAGAGTGAGATTCCAACTCAAAAAAAAAAAAAAAAAGAAAGAAATAAGTGCTTTTGGAAAAGTGTGTTTTCTGATATATTAGAAATATTGTTAATTTTAGAAACATTGTGTTGTTTTGTTTCAATTTAGTTTATGTAGAATATTATGGCAATAGCTGCAAACTCCTTTCTCCTTGGAGACTGGATAAAATACAAGACTTTTGGTCACACACTTTGGGGAATAGGCAACCCCAATAGGGACACATTTAGAATAAGGCCATACAGTTAAATGTACATCATGAATTAAAACTTAACACTATAGTATATATACATATATACAAACATAAATACATACATACATATATACATATATTAGTGTGCTGTGTAGATAAATCACCAGAAGGTGAACTGGAATAAAAGCCCATTCTTTCTTTCCTATTATCTATCCGTAACATATAAGCCCACCCACACCAAAATATATCAAGCTGCCTAGGCCAGGCTCAGTGGCTATTGCCTGCAATCCCAACACTATGGGAGGCCAAGGTGAGAGGATTACTTGTGGCCAGGAGTTCAACTCCAGCCTGAGAAACATAACACAATTCGGTCTTCACAAAAAAGTTTTAAAAACAGCCAGGCATGGGAGTGTGTGCCTGTAGTCCTAGCTACTGAAGATGAGACGATCACTGGACTCCAGAAGTTTGAGCCCTGCAGTGAGCTATGGTTATGCCATTGCACTCCAGAACAAGCAGCAGAGTGAGATTTGTCTGGGGGAGAGATGCGGGGAGGGGAAGCAGAATTATTACATGTAATTAAATGGTTATTATGCCTGAGGCTGGGTACCAGGGTAGAGTGATTGGTACTAAAATAAAATAGACTAAAAAAGGAGAGAACAATTTAAAAAAGCAAAGACTGTTGCCCACTTCAGAAATAAAGTTTAGTGAGACCATATAGTATGGACTCAGGGCCTGGATTAAAGGTTACTTTATCAATAAATTGTTTAACACGAGTTAAACATAAGAGAGGATCCACTCCCATTTTTTCGCCCATTGATACTAAGTGGGTCGGGCTATAAAACTTAAATCAGAAAGAACTATGCTTGTACTCTGATCAAAAGTGACCAGCCAACAGTATGAATACTTTTAGCTTTGTAATGGACTTTACCAAACACTCATTCCACAACTAAAGGAGCAGACTTTATACCTACAAACCAACTCTTATTTTCTTATTATAATGCAATTACTATTAATCCAGATAGAATTTTACTTAGAAGGTGTAATAATAGGACAGCTACCTCTGTAAGAAGATTGACTGCTGGAGTGGATTAAAAGCTTCCAGAGAAATCCTCTTCTCATTTATATTAGAGTGAGAAAATTTGATTTTTCTTCCAACAGAAATTGCTGTTTTATGTGGTTTGCATTTCTAAAGGGCATTCTAAAATATCTTTGACTTTATGCCGCTCAAATGTTACGAAGCATTTATTCAGCTTAATTTTATAGTTTACTTTCTGACGTTCTCAAATATTACTGTAACAAAAGTCTTTTACTAAAATGTTATTATCAAATATTAGTCTATAAATCATGATATTTCATCCAAACTATGCAGCTGTTAATTTTTATATATGCCTATTTAGAGACTAATTTTATAAAATTTTGAGTCACTTCATGTGTGTTACCTTTAGAATTCATACTTTTTAATATCCCCAAATCTTAAGTATTCTGTAGCCAAATAATCTTCATATGTATGTTATCACACCCAGATTTTTTTCTCCATACATTCAAATTTTAGAAATAAATAAAAGTTTGGATGTAGTACCATAACACAGGACTTAATCAAAAAGTTTGACATGAAGACAACTCAGAAGTAAAATAAGCAGATACCAAATAATTCTAAAATGGACATAAGGATATAGTTACAGTTTCTGACTGCCTTCTGTTCTATGTATTTTTATAATGCAATATACTATTTTGTAATAATAAGTATAATTATAAGTATGTTTATTTTGTTTTCCTCTTTTTAGTCAAGGTTGGATGGGGGTGGGGTTGAGAACTAAATAGTGTGTAAACAGTTGTCATGTTGAAGGATCTAGACAAAAAGCCTTGGAATTCACATTCCACAATTGAGTACCAAGCAGAAGAGGCTAGCTAACTATTAACTTCGCAGGAAATCTTGCACAACTTGGAGAGAGTCATAGAGCAAGTGGGTAGGGCAGGGCGTCCAAGTTTGAAAATGAAACTTAATTATGTCTGCTGTTTCTTCATAGTTTTTCAATTTTTCAGAGATTATTGCGGTATTTTCAGTCTTTGGTAGATACTAGAATCTCAGTAAATTTTAACTGGTGAATAATACTTTCATTGTAGACATTATAAAAAGATTGAGTCTTGATAAATTATTATTTAAGCAGATGTTAACCATGATTTAAAAAAACTATTTTGTTTAGGTGTGCTGTCCATACTTGAGTAAATTATAGAGCTCCTGGCAGCCCCTATGCAACTCTTGATATTCACATTACATTAGAAATCTGCTCCAAATGAGCAGAGAAAACAGCAGGGCCCTCAGTAGAGTATACCCATATTAATTGTGATTCATATCAGTTCTTCAGCTCTGGCTACAAGTTCATCTGCTGGAACATTGACTATTTCGCCATCATTCCACAGGACATTACACTGGTCCACTACCTTAATAGAATCATCCTTATGGAACTTTCAGAAGGGAATGACATACTTGGTAGTATTGTTACTGAAATGCCAGGGGTTCAGTTGAGGTCTAGTTGCTTGCTGCACGAAAACCAATCACTGAAACAAGTGTTAATAGGGAAGAAGGCTTTTTATTGGATGATATCAGCCATGAATAAAGGGAGTTTCATTTTCAGATGTGTTTCCAAATCCCACTGAAGTCAGGGGCTTATATAGTTGGGGAGGAATGTAAAAAACAGCAAGTAGAGAGAGGTAAAGAAGAAGAGTTGGTAAACAGAGAAGATCTGGTATTTTATTGTCTGAATTCAGTGATCTGTTAAGTTTAAGTTCCTTGATACTATAGGCCTGAGGTTCAGTTTCCTAAGAAAGGCACTCAGACAAGACAAATGTTAAATTCCAAGCTTTAAATCCAGAAGGTAAATTTCGATGTGTGTATATATAAAATATGTATATATATTATTTATATATTGTATATATTATATATATAAACAACTGTTAATTCTAAAGGGAAACTGGGCTGGTTTCAGTATCTTCATAAGACGCATTTCTAGGATAAAAAATTATATTTGGCTTGCTGCCAGAAACTAATGGAGACTATATGCATGATTATGAGGTGACATGTGATAATGAACTCCAAACTACCCATTATAAATTAGTAATAATCAAATCCACAAAGCTGTATAGTCAGCCATTTCTAGTTTCCTTTCCTCATCATGTAAGTCTGGTCTATATATATATACACACATAGGATAAGAATGGGCCAACAACATCCAAAAAAGTTACACAGTTTGCTCACATTTCCACAGTGCCTATCAGTGCAATACTTCCTTTTCTTTTTTTTTTTTTGAGTTGGAGTCTCACTCTGTCACCCAGACTGGAGTGCAGTGGCCACTCCCAGCCACCGCAGCCTCGACCTGCTGGGCTCCGGCAATCCGATCCTTCCGCCTCAGTCTTCCGAGTAGCTGGAACTACAGGCACGCGCTACCACACCCGGCTAATTTTTTGATTTATTGTAGAGATGAGGGCTCACCAAGTTGCCCAGGCAGGCCTCAAACCTGCGGGCTCAGGCTATCACTCACCTCAGCCTCCCAAGGCACAGGATTACAGGCTGGCCATCGAGCCTGGCAGTGCAATACTTCTATTCTTTCCTCAACCCACAGTTATGGTTTCTTTAAAGAGTGTGTTCACTATGATAGTTTAAGATGCAATGTAAACTTTTTGTTTTCTTATTTTATGATTCAGTGTATCCAGTGGTATTAAGTCTCTGCAGAAGGTCATGTTTTTTTCCGTGATGAATTTTTTTTTTGTCTTTATTGAGGTATAATTAACAAGATGTGTATATATTTATGGTATACAATGTGATGTTTTGATATATGTGTTCATTATGAAATGATTATCACAATCAAGCTAATTAGCATATATTCTTCACCTCCCATAGCTAGTTTTTGTAGTGAGAACATTCAACATCTACTGTGATAAGTAATTTTTAAGTTTATAATACATTATTATTAGCTATACTGAACAATAAATCTCTAGAACTTATTCATCCTGTCTAACTGAAACCTTGTATCTTCTGGCCGACATCTCTTCATTCAAAAGGTCGTGTTTTCTATTAGGCTTGAGATAGGTCTGAGAAAAAAAAAGTCATAGAGGAAATACCTATAGTTTTGAAGCAAATCCATGTCCTTTCAACAAGTAAAATGTAGCAATGGCCTTGCTTAACATGAATTTTCTCTCACTGATGCTGATCTATCCACTATCACTGATGAATACCCAATATGTTAGAAGTGACAACTAAAAATGCCTAAAGAAAGAAAATGTCCATTGTCTTAAGACAATGGATTAGATGCAGCAATAACAAAATGATTGAACCTTAAGAAACCTCTTACTGTAATGTATATGAGACATAAAAAAAGAAAATTACCGAAGCAGCAACAAAAATATTCATACAAAATAATTATTCTCTCTTTGAAAGAGCATACTCTAAAAAACTTCATATTCAATACATAAGAATAGTTATTTTTAGATAATGAGAGAATAATGGAGAATGGCTACAACATTGAGTTGAATGAATGAATGAATGAGTTAAATATTAAAAATCAATCACAAATCTTGCAAGGACCTTAGTGATTAAAAGGTGCTGTGAACTTAGAAGAGTGTTTGTCTCAATTTGTGCATCTGATGTCTAAGAGAAATAAATACATAAGATAACATTTATTTTAATGAAGAAAAAGTTCAGTGTTACAATTAAACAATAAACAAAATGGGGAGTGGATAGGAGATGGCCTCACGGAGGTAAGCAGTATTCCATTTATGTAGGTCATGGTAACACATTTAAATTTTATTTTCTCTCTTTTTTTTGAGTTGGAGTCTCACTCTGTCGCCCAGACTGGAGTGCAGTGGCCGCTCCTGGCCACCGCAGCCTCGACCTGCTGGGCTCCGGCGATCCTTCCGCCTCAGCCTTCCAAGTAGCCGGAAGGTGCGAGCTACCACGCCCGGTGAATTTTTTTATTTATTGTAGAGATGAGGTTTCGCTGCCCAGGCGGGTCTCGAACCCGCGGACTCAAGCAATCCACTCACCTCAGCCTCCCAAAGGTGCGGGATTACAGGCTGAGCCACCAAGCCCGGCTAAATTTTATTTTCTAATTTTAATTTCATTGTGATAGATTTAAGTTTTTTTAATCAGGTGAGAAATATCATCAGACTTAGTCCAGAGTGAAACACTCTGGCGACTATATAAAAACTAGACTTTAAGAGAATGAATGTTAAAAAAATCAAAAAGACAACCACAAAGAATCATTCGCTCCTCCTGTTGATATTCTCGTGGTTGGCACCAGGGTTGTAGAACGTAGTAAGAAGTGAGTAAAAGTGATCCTGTCACATGCCAGACTAAGATATGTCAATTATGTTCAACAATTTCCCATTAAAGTCCAAAATCTTTGGAATGATATTTTAAGAACTTCAGGGTTTTGACTGTACCTACCACAGTTCACTAACTCTTCTAAACTGTTATCCTTTCTAGAAGAGATGTTGCTTTTTCTCAAAGCTTCATGTCTTTTTACATGTTTCTTTTTTAGCTTGGGAAAACCTCCATTTTTCTTTTCTTGATCATGATTTCTCAGATTTAGTTAAAATTCATTTCCTCTGAGAATTCCTCTTAAATCATCTTCAAATCACGAACACTGTAATTTAATTCCTAATCCTAATATTCCATTATAAGTATGATTTTTTTTTTTTGGTAATAGCACTTTCCTATTAATGTCATTTTCATTGTGTGCAATTTTTGTCTAATTTTCTAACTAGCTTATATGATTGGCAAAGATATGACTATATCTTTATATAACTACTATATAACAGAGCATCTTAAATAAAAGAGTCTTAATATATACTTAATTTTGATTACTCAACCAGAAATAATGACCAGTACTATTGTTTTCTTCTTCTATACTTCCACATGTCTCTTTTGGAGGTTTTCTATAAAGTAAAACAATATAAATGTGTAAATATGTGCTGACAGTCATTGATATTTGCTATAAAAATGGAATATATTAACCTAGTTGACTAAATAGTATATTCAAATATTTATTTTATGTACTCATTAAGAATAATATTTTTGCCAACAGTTATTCACATCATTTTTGTTAGGGAATCATAGAAGATATAAAAAAAAATTTCTATCCTAATGGTCTAGCACTTTTGTGGGTTGAGTAAACACACAACTTAAAAAGTAGAGTCACTTTAAGATAATAATACAATCATGACGCAATTCCCACAAAAACCTAGAAATTAGAAGGAACATCATGTTTAACCATTTTTTTCTTATCTATTACTTTGTTCTTTATTATAAAATTCAACAAAAAATATGAAGTGCTATACCAGTTAGGGTAGCACAAGCTGAATAGATATACAAGGAAGTCCAAAAGTTTAATTCAGAAAATTGCTATTTCTCACACAAATTTGAAATAGTAGTGGGTGTGAGTGCTAGAGTGGGAGTGAGGTTAGAAAGTCAACACACACTGGGCCCATAGAAGAGGATGCTGGGACATTGTGCAGCCACTTAGTGGGGATGGGAGGAAGTGAAGGATGAAGCAAGTGGTGTCATGGCTCAAGACTGGAAATGGTGCACATCTTAACCAGAAAAACAAAGAGGCTCACCAGCTTGATGAATTATCCAGTTGCTGCTACAAATATATTTTGAGGGCACTGAAATAAGATTATTGTGAGCAAAATATGGGTAAATGAAGGATTTAGCAAATAGAAAGTCAGAGTCAAGTTGGAATTTTGTCCAACTTATAAGAAATAAGAGAAGTAACTCTGTGTATCATATATGGTCAACCACTGAGGAAAATATATCTGAGAGAAAAGATACAAAAAATATTGTAAATTAAATGAATCTGATTATGCTTCTTTCCATCCAAAATAAGGCATTAGAAAAATATGGTTTGGTTGTTTCTATTTCTTCCCTTCTATTTTAGATATGACAAATTTTTGTGACACTCTACCCAAACTTAAAGGACATTCCAAATATAGGGTATTTCAAATGCCAATTTCATTACATCTACAGTTTCACTTCATAAATTTGAAGACCTGATTGTATTATATAAAAACATAACAAAATGTATAAAATGATAAATGCTATAATAAATTATGAGACATTAATGGAAACTCTTCAAAGTTTAATTATTTGATATGCAAACCTCAGATGTTTTGTCTTGTATTTTTCCATCTTTTTTCTCTGTCCCATTTTAAGTAATTTCTTGCCTTCCAGTTTACTGATTCTGTCCTCTTATGTCCAGTGTCTGCTTGTACACAAAACACTTCAATTCTATTACCGTATATTTTCTAGCATTTCCATTTTTAAAACAATGTTGTTATACTAAAATGATCAATTTATTCATGCATGCTATCTATATCTATATTTCCATTGCTTCCCGAAAAATTTTAATAGTTAAATTTCTTTAAAATAATTCCAATTTCTCACTCGTTTCTCTCTATATATCTATTGACTGTTTTCACTCTTATCTGTGGTATATTTACTTCTTTGCATTTCCCATATATTATTTTTATTGTATGTAACACACTGTGTGAAAGAATCATAGAAATGGAAGTAAATGACATTTATTTCCAGAATGTTGCACATTGAGTCACTAGTGCTAGGCGAATCTAGTCTCTAGTTCAGAAGTGTCTAGGCTTTGTTGCAATTTTAGATAGATTCAATTCATCATCTGCTTCAAAGGTTCAAAGGGTAAGATCAATTTTCCTTCAGCAGAGCTTGGGATCTGAGCACTAGTGAGGCTCTAGTGATCTCGTTGTGATTTATAATCCAACCACCAGCATGTGAACTCCTGGGACACTTATTTCTATTTTATCGTTTGATTTTCATATTTTAGTGTCCCTGTGTGTCCTCTTTTCTATACTTCTGCCCCGGCATTCTGCACCTCAGGAGATTACTCTTCACTTGTTCTGACTTCAGCTTCTGAAAAAATCACTGCAAATGAACTTAGAAAATGTCCAGAGTGCCTTACAGGAATATATCTTTCTGAGCAATGAAGCCCTCCCCCTGCTATAGAAGTATCACTGCAGTACATGTGGGGAAGTTCTGAGCTGTTTTAGAGATTTAACTTAGCTTTTCAGAAAGCCACTGTCTTGTACTTGGGGAAAACTATGCAAAACAGGAGGGTTTAGCCTAGCACTCTTGACCTGTGATTTGCTTCCTTGTGTACCTGGTGTAAGCCAATGGGAAAGTGTTGGTGGGTACGTAGATCCATCTAGGGTTGAGATTGAGCAGTATACTTATTTGACATTTTGGCATGCATGCAAGCAACCATTAGTAATTACCGTATGTGTTCTTATTTCTTTTTGTGATGGATGAAAGCAGCCATGGTTTCTTCCTGTATAGGAAGGTATTGCAGTGAGATCTTTGGATCTTTAGCATCTGGAAGTTTTTAAATAATATGATTTCGTACTTATCCTAATTGTCGTACACTTCACATGGAAATGGGCTTCCATATAATAAGATTTCTAAAGTTTATTTATTTGGCATTCATCTGTATTTTAAACAAGATGAAAAATATCTATGGACATTTAAAAAATATCACAAGAGGAATTTTGCTTAATTAAATGACCTCAAGATATCAAGTTAGCTAAATGGACCATACAAATTTAAAAATTAATAATTCTATAAGCATGGCTAAACAATATGAGGTTTTATATTTTAATATTTTTATCCCTTTAAATGTAAGCTACAAAATTGAGCTTGCCTTTCATCTATTTCTTCACAGTCTATTTAAAAGTGGCTATTAGACTGCTTTATTTTGTGAAATATCTGAAAATATCCATCTATTCATAGTTAGAAAAAAATGTTATTAACAGTAGATGACTGGATTTGAAACTGCTATCACCATGCCAATTATGAATTAATTGTACATTGAATATTTAAAGTGCGGGACACTAAAGTCTTTATATCTAAAAAACAGTTTTCTATCTTGGCATAAGTGCACATCTTCCTAAAATTAACAATAAAATATAATTATATTTATATTAATTTATGTGCCAAGATTTATATCTAGTGTTTTATCTTTTTTTGCCTAGCTCTATTATATAAAATTAGAACATTCATTATCATTTAAAATGAATGTTAATAATGAGCTTAAGTCCTTAGGGTCCAATAACATTTAATAGTATCCTTTCTGCATTTCATGAAGTGTAAGCCTTAGGTTTCTGAAAAATATATACTTATCTACATTTTTACTCTCCACAATTGACATAAAGAGGAGACCTCTCACCTTGGGGATGAATTTAAATGAAGTTTAAATCCCACAGGTTGACTTTAGTATTCTCAGAATATTTTGTCTATTCTAATGCAGAATCAGTTAGATTCAATCAAAGTGTCAGCAGACACTTTAAAATGACTTTGAATTAGATTTTTTTAAAATTTAGATGAGGTATATATCAAGGACGTGAATCTACGCTTGTGTCACATCACCATGTCATTTGAGTAAAATAAATATGCTTTTATGGAATTGTTGTGTACCTCCAAGATATATCACAGGACTCTTCACTCCATGCTCAAATTGACAACAGGCAAATTCCCATAAAAATACGGCTTTAAAAAAAAATAAAACAAAAATTCTGCTCTGGGTAATTAACACCCTCAGTGACACTTAGCATCAATGCTTCAGTATAGAATTCATGTTTTCCAGTTTTTATTAACTTTTTTCAGTGAAGGAGACTGAAGGAGAAATGAAATATCTCAATATTGATATCAGAAACTAAAACCTAAAAAGAGAATGTAAAAAATTATGTAGAAAAATATTACTTTTCTCATAATCTCTTTATTTTTTTTATTTTAAAGATGTGAGGTACAATTCAGGGTTAGGTAAATGTTCTTTATGCAGATACCCTTGTTGATGAGGTGTGCCTCCCCCCAACCCCCAGCAGATTTCACAACTGCCAAAGCTTTTCTTTTTTTAAAACACTCTTTTTATTGTAAAGATGTGGGATACAATTCAGGGGTAAGTATACAAATGCTGATTATGCAGGTGCCCTTGTTGATGAGGGATGCCCCTCCCTCCCCTAGCAGTTTCCCTCAGCTGCCAATCCCATCCCCCCTCCCCTGACAGTCTTCCACTACTGCTGATCCCTTTCTTCCAGTATTATAACTGTTCAAAGTCTGCTTATGAGTGAGAACATATGGTACTCTGTCCATTATTTCTGTGATAGATCACTGAGTATGATAGACCCTAAATACACTGAAGTTGCTGCGTAGTCTATATGTTTGTCCTTCTTTATGGCTTCATAATATTCCATTGTGTATAAGTACCACATTTTTTTAATACAGTTCAGCTTCGATGGGCAACTTGGTTGGTTCCATTTTTTGGTAATGAGAATAGAGCTACGACAAACATATGTATGAGGTGTCTTTTTTGTAGAATGATTTTTCATCCGGGTATAATCCCAATAGGGGAATTGCTGAGTCATATGGAAGGTCAACTTCTAGTTCTTTCAGAAATCACCACAGTGTCTTCCAAAGAGGTTGCACTAGTTTGGGTGTAGAAGTGTTCCTTTTTCACTACATCCTCATCAGCATCTGTTGTTGTTTGTTTTATTTATGATGGCCATTCTTACTAGGTTTAGGTGGTATCTCAGTTTGGTTTTCATTTGCATTTCTCTGATGATGAGTGAGGCTGAGCACTTTTTCATGTCTATTGGCTGCCCATATATGTTCTTTTGAGAAGTGTCTATTCATGTCTTTTGCCCACTGTTAGGCAAAAATGGGGCTGTTTGTTTTGTTTTGTTTTGTTTTCCTTTTGGCACATTTTAGTTCCTTGTAGATCTTAGATGTTAGGCCTTTGTCAGATACACAGTTGGCAAATATTTTTCCCATACTGTGAGCAGTCTCCCTGCTCTCTCAATGGTTTCTTTTGCTTTATAGAAGATCGTTAGCTTGATGAGGTCCAACTTGTCTATCTCATTTCTTAAGTAATGGGCGCTTAGGGTTCTGAATAGGAATTGATTGCCAGTACCAATTTCCATAAGCTGATCATGTGTTTTCTGAGATTCTTATACTTTGAGGTTTTATGTTTATGTTTTTGATTCATTTAGAGTTAATTTTTGTGTATGGTGATAGGGAGGAGTCCTGTTTCAATGTTCTGCAGGTGATTAGCCACTTTTCCCAGCATCATTTACTGAATAGGTTCTCCTCTCCCCAGTGGTTGTTGTTGTTGGAGGTTTTGTCAAAGATAAGTTGGTTGAGAAATTGAGGTTAGGCTTCTGGAATCTCTATCCTGTTCCATTGACCTATATGCATGTTCTTGTACCAATACCAGACTGTTTTTATTACTGTAGCCTTATAGTAAAATTTGAAGTCTGGAAGTGTGATACCTCCTGGTTTTTTTTTGTTTTGTTTTGTTTTGTTTTGCTAAGGATTGTTTTGGCTATTTGTGGCCATTTATCTTTCCATATGAATTTCTGTATTGTCATTTTCAGGTCTGAGAAGAATGATGTTAGTAACTTAATGGGTACTGCCTTGAATCTGTAGATTGCCTTGGGTGGGTGGACTTTTAAACAATGTTGATTCTTCCTATCCATGAGCATAGAATATTTTCCCATTTGTTTGTGTCTTCTTGGATTTCTTTGAGCAGTGTTTTGTAGTTCTCATTGTAAAGGTCTTTCACTTCTCTGATTAGGAAGAGGCCGAGATATTTCTTTTTTTTTTTTTTTTGGTTATTGTGAATGGGATTGTGGTTTTAATTTGGGTCTCTGCTTGCCTGTTGTTGGTGTATAGGAATGCAACTGTGTTTTGCACTTTTATTTTGCACCCTGAGACTTTGCCAGAGTCCTTTGTCAGGGCAAGCAGGTTTTTGAAATATTCTCTTGGATTTCTGAGGTATAGGATCATATCATCAGCAAAGAAGGATAACTTGACTTCCTCTTTTCCTATTAGGGTATCCCTGATTTTCTTCTCTTGTCGAATTGCCCTTGCTAGGACTTCCAACACAATGTTGAACAAGAGGGGTGAGAGTGGGCAGCCTTGTCTTGTTCTGGTTTTCAAGGGAAATGTTTCCAGTTTCTGTCCATTTAGCAATATGTCAGCAGTGAGTTTATCATAGATGGTACTTACTATTTCGAGGGATGTTCCTTCTATACTTAGGTGTTTGAAGGTTTTTATCACGAATGGATGCTGAATTTTATCCAAACCTTTTTCTGTGTTTAATGATATAATCATGTGGTTTTTGTTTTTACTTCTGTTGATGTATTTAATGACATTTATGGTCTTGTGAATGTTGAAGCAGCCCTGCATCTTGGGAATGAGGCCTACTTGGTCATGGTGGATGATTTTTGAGATGTGTTTTTGCATCTGACTTGCTAGAATCTTGTTGAAGATTTTTGCATTTATGTTCATAAGGGATATTTGTCTGTAGTTCTCTTTTTTTGTTGGATCTTTACCCAGTTTGGGTATCAGGGTGATGTTAGCTTTATATAATGATTTGGGATGTTAGCTTCATATAATGAAGTTTGAGAGCAGGAAGAGAGTCCACAGACTGGGAAAAAATATTTGTCAACTGCATATCTGACAAAAAGTGTGACATCTAGGATATAGTATTTTTCAATTGCTGGAATACTTTCAGTAGGATTGGTATCAGCTCCCCTTGTACATTTTGTAGAATTCTGCTGGAAAGTCATCCAGTCCAGGGCTTTTTTTTTTTTTTTTTTTTTGTAGGTAGTTTTCATATGACAGAGTCAATTTCTTGGGTTGTTATTGGTCTACTTAGTATCTCAACGTCTTCTTATTTCCACCTGGGGAGGTTGTGTGATATCAGAAAGTTCTCCATTTCATTTCAATCCTTTTCTTATAGTATTATGATAATTGTTCAAGGTCTGCTTATGAGTAAGAACATGTGATAATCAGTTCTTTCTTTCTGTGATAGATCACTCAGTATTATGCACTCTAAGTACATCCAAGTTGTTGTGAAGTTCGTAATTTTGTCCTTATTTATGTCTACGTAATATTCCATCGTGTATATGTACCACATCTTTTTATCCAGTCCTCCTTCAGTAGGCAGCACAATTGTTTCTATGTTTTTGCTATTGTGTACAATGGTGCAATAAACATGTGTGTGCAAGTATATTTTTCCTAGAGTGATTTGAGATCCTCCAGGTATATTCCCAGTAGCGGTATTGCGGAATCACACGGGAGGTCAATTTTTAGATCTTTCAGGAATTACCAAACTGCTTTCCTCATAGGTTGTATTAGTTACATGCCAATCAACAGTGTAGAAGGGTTTCCTTTTCCCTGCATCATCTCCAGCACCTTTTGTTTTTTGAGTTATTGTTGATGTCCATCCTGACTGGAGTTAGGTGATATCTCAGTGTGGTTTTAATTTGCATTTCTTTGATGAGAAGTGAGGCTGAGCATTTTTTCAAGTATCTGTTGGCTGCTCATATGTCTTCTTTTGAGAAGTGTCTATTCATGTCTTTTGCCCTTTGTAATGGGCTGTTTGTTTTTATCTTTTCAGCACATTCTTTGTAGATCCTAGATGTCACGCTTTTGTCAGACATACAGTTGACAAAAACTTTTTCCCAGTCTGTGGACTCTCTCCCTTCTCTCAAACTTCATCATAAAGCTACAATAATCAAGTCAGCCTGGTATTGGTACAAGAACAGGCATATGGAGCAATGGAACTGGATAGAGATTCCAGAAGCAAAACCTCAATTTCTCAACCAAATCATCTTCAACAAAGCCTTCAGCACCAACCACTTGGGAGAGGAGAACCAATTCAGTAAATAGTGCTGGGAAAACTGGCTGACCACATGCAGAGGATTAGAACAAGACCCTGCCTATCACCATACACAAAAATCAACTCTAAATTGATCAAAGACCCA
Organism: Carlito syrichta; assembly: GCF_000164805.1. Lineage (NCBI taxonomy): Eukaryota > Metazoa > Chordata > Mammalia > Primates > Tarsiidae > Carlito > Carlito syrichta. Next base: position 30,778 of record NW_007252306.1, on the reverse strand, counting down.
AACAGAAACCTCAAATTCTAAGAACCTAGAAAATGCAGGAGGCACCCTTATGGAAATTGGAACTGGCAACTAATTCCTAATCAAAACCCCAAGTACCCATGCCATGAGAGATTAGAGAGACAAGTGGGACCTCATCAAACTAACAAACTTCTGCAAAGCCAAATAAATCATAATCTCTTTAGAAATTATATCACTTGATAGATAAGATTTATAGAATTTTAGTCATTTTAAAAATTTGGAAAATAACTCAGAATAACTTTCAAGATAAAAATCAAAACTTCTTTATCCTAATTTTCAAGACAGTTTCATTATTTATATTTTTCTTTATTTTATTTCATTTGTTTTCTGTACACATTTCAAATAATGAGTTCATCTCTTTTTCTCTATATATGATATGTATGGACATATATAATTTTTTTACAATTCCTCTTTACTTAATGTTATCTTAAGAGCATTTCATTGTCATTTTTTTTCCACAAAGGGTTTTGATGTTTGCAGAATCTTTGTTCAATTACTACACATTATTGTATTTTGGGAAAATTAGGTTATTTCCAGTTGCTATTTTTATATATGTAATAAGAAATATATTTTATAAATATAGTTCACATAATAAAATAATGTTTCTATAAATATATGTGATTGTATATTTATTCTTTCCATTGGAAATATTACTATAAATAAAGTTAGCAAGCCAAAACCATAGACTGGATATTTTTAACATTTATATTACTACTATTTACAAATACCTTTCTAAACAGTTATACCAATTTATAACCTAATGCAATTATGATTGTGACTAACTCATTATTATCTTACCATTTTTGTCAGCACTTTTAAATATTTCATTAGTTTGTTTAAAAAATTGTATAGATTATTTACTATTGCAAAGATGTTAAAGAATTTATTTTTTATTTTATTTCTGAACACTACCTACACTTTTTGCTTCCAGATGCCTCATATGCCTTTAAAATGCAAACTCTAAAGAACAACACTATAGTATTAAACTTCCAAGGCTTTTCTTCTAAAAACATCATTAAGAATTGTATCTGCTTAGTTTTCTATTTTCTTATGACCTTTGTCTTTAATAGATTACAGCAGGTTCATGTGATAAATGAATGTATACTAATAGGGCAGAAAAATTTCAAAGTGAACTCTTGCATTCCAAAAGAAGAGACCAGGTACCACAAAGAAAAACTACTTGTTCATTTGTCACAAGAACAAGATATGTGCCTGCCTGTCACCAAATGCTTCTGACCCTTGTGCTTCACCTAATCTTTTAAGACTCAGTTTCCTTATAATTTAAATAATTATAATATCTAATCTACCTATATCAGAAGAAAATTATAATAAATTAGTTAGTCTCTAATATAACATTTTTTGTAAAGTTTAAAAGAAAACAACCCGTATATAACATTTTAGATAAAGGAATCTTTGAAAACTGTACACCTGTTTACCTGTATATCTTAAGTATGAAAATGGATGAGTCCAAATATGATTAACTTATGTCTCTAGATAGAACATTTCTCAGAGATAGTACTCTCAAACAATGGCAATGAAACAACTGCCAAACACCGTACCAGTCATGGGAATAGGACTGCATAGAAATGGAAATGAAAAATAGTCATTTTATTTTTAAAAATCTGTGTACTACTAAAGCAATGCATTTGCAGAACTGAGAAGATGATTTCACATAGTGTGCTTTAAAGTTTAGGTTTTTTTTTTTGCTAAGTCTGCTTTTAATTTAATAGGCTTCCTTCCCAGAAAACAGCTGTAATCTATACGTATGTTTCTGAAAGCTACAACCTAAGGCCAAAAGATTTTACTCTGAAAGTGAACATGAAGAGCAAAACAAAAACAACTAAAAAACTCAGTAGTGTTAAGTGAATCACTCTACTCCCTAATACAAGATAACCAAAGCAGTTGATGGGCAAAAAAAAATCTGATTCATCAACACACAGTTACATAAATTAGGAAATATTTGTGAAGTATATTTTTTCAATATGAAATAGTTTTGGTCATTGTCTATTTATTTTTTAATTGGAGTCTTACTCTGTTGCTTAGGCTGGAATGCAGTGGCATGCTCACAGTCACTGCAACCTTGACCTACTGGGCTCAGGTCAGTCTCCCAAGTGGCTGGAACTACAGGTGTGAACACCACACCCAGCTAATTTTTTTTATTTATTGTAGAGTCAAGGTCTCACCAAGTTACCCAGGCTGATCTCAAACCCCTGGGCTCAGCCAATCCTCTTGCCTTGGTCTCCCAAAGCGTTGAGCTACCATGCCAGGGCTATTCACTCTTAAGAACTTTTAGAGTGGTTACATAAATGATGGAAATCAAATGTATATCTTAAAAAATATTAGAGGAAAAATAAGACAAAGGAAATATGACCAATTTTACAAATGACAAGATTTGGAAAATAAATAGCAACAAAGCATAACAGAAAAAAATACTGAATAAAATAGCATGAATATGTCAAAATATATTGATAAACATGATGAATATGATTTAGCTGAAACATCTAATAAAAGTAGAGATTACTAAATTCAATTGAGTTGATTCCAGATATATGCCAATTTTTTTTTTTAATCTCAATGTCACAAAAAGATTGAAAAAAATTAAGGGAAGGTCAGAAAACACAGGTCATACTAACCAAGAACAGAAGAAATTAAAGAAGACAAATAAAGGAATTATACATTGAAAGAATTAAGTAAGAATACAATTGTGAGGAAACAGCACAGTTTTTTAATAGCATTAGAAGAGAGAAGCATGATTATAAGAGAAACTGAAATGCTTCTTTTAGACATTAACAGATTAAGAAAAATAAATGAAGACATAGAATATCAGAACAACAGTAATTTGATCTGGAATGCTTTATACATAAACATATATGTGCACACATAAACTTATATACACACACAACACACACACACACACACACACACACACACACACACACACGAGAGGGGACCCGAAGAAAAATAGAGTTACCTTTTTGGAGGGCAGGTTTTTTGTATTAGTACAGGCTTCCTCCACTAGGTAAGTGTTCTAGGAACCCATCAGCATCAGTACATCAGATAGTGTTATTATGAGAAGCTGCATTCAGCTTCAGTTAGTTTTTTTCTGTTGTTGTGTTTTATTTTTGTTTTTTGTTTTTTTTGGAGATTCTTAACATGCATTTGCCCATTTCATCACATGTGATTTACAAGTGCTCCTGCCCACAACTGCGCTAAGTGTTCAGCAGTTTTTGACCATGACTTATCCATCCTATTTACCCAATCTTGCTCCAGGTAACTTTTTTTTGTTTCCCAGATGCAAAAAGTCCCCAAAGAAATCCATTTTGCTGATGTGGAAGAGGTGATACAAAAACAGCAAAAACAAAAAAGCATCAAAATTGATGCGTTCCAAACTGTATTCAGCAGTGGAAAAAACATCTCCATAGGTGCATTGCACCAAATGGAGAGTATGCTGAAGATGACTGGAGTTCAAATATGTAAGAATAAATATACAATTTTTTATCAGTAAATTACTGTTTTAGAGTGTCTTCTCACTTATGTATAAGTAGATATTGGATAGTCTCTTTTAAGTTCAAATATATTTATGTGATTACTCTCTGATGCAATACCAATTTTTAATATTAATACTAAATATTGTATATGTGTATTAACTATATTTCTGTCTATAAATCACCTTATTATATGTTCTATCCTTTAACACTAATCTAACAATAAGTTAAGAAAACATTTAATGTCACTTTGATAATAAAATTATAGCTTGAATCAAAGTTAAGTAATCAATTACACACGTCGTTTTCTGGATATTTCCACTTCTACTCTTTACCATAATGGCCTTATCGCCTTTGTTACTTCCTTGTGTGTCTTTCTGTTGAACAACTAAGGTCAAGTACCTAGGCGTTTTTCCAGAGAGTCATTTTCTGATGGGAATCATGGAGACTTGAGAGGTAGCAAGTGCTGTAGCTCCCTATTTTTCATTATAGTTAGAAGCATTATTTTAAAAATTCTAATAGATCTTTTCACTATACTTGAAGAAATGAATCATAGTCTTTAGGGAGCATGCTCATAAACTTTAAAATTGGAGAATAGTACCTTCCTGTCTTTCAGATGTACAAAGGACTGAAGATCAAATCTATGGTTACAGAAATATGATATTGTAGAAACATGATACCACTGCATATGTAATTTCATCTTTTGAGAGTAAGCTAGATCCTTTATTTTAACTGATTTAAGGTATCTAAAACTGGGTCATTGTAGTAGTATGTCATAGAGGTTTCATAACTTCCAACCATGTTCTGTTTCCCCAGCTAAGTTACCGTAAGCTTTTGGCTATAGCATGCTTGCATGAGCCCATGTAAGGAGACCTAGACTACTTTATGGCTTAAATAAGTTAAACCTTATTTTTGAGTTCATCGTTTTTAATAAATAATGGCTATCCCATGGGTGACCGCATTATCTCACTCCATAGGGGTTGTAAGGATAGTTGCAGACCTTGGTGAAGGATAGGCCAGACAATAAGAATAATAATAAATAAGAAACAAAAAGCCGGTGGTTAATACCTAAAGTTCGCTTTTAAAGAAGCCCTGATTAACACAGAAAAGAGATGTTAAGGTACTGATAGAGCTGCCTAAGAGAACTTTCTATTCTCATATGCAGGAAATATGTTTTTCTATCTGACCACTCTATTTTAACCTGTGCATGACATGTTGAGTCAAATTCCTGCTTTGTGGCCCACAGAAAGGTAAGAGTAGTCTTGTTGTGTCATACTACTTTAGCCAAAGAAAGCAAACTAATATGCTGGCTCATAAGGTCTTGCTTGGTTGGCTATTTGGCCTTATGTGGGTGACAAATATTATTGTCATCATCTCAATTACACCCACCTAAGAATGCGTTCATGTCTGAAGTTGTAAATTACGCTGTCTCCTATAGCCCTTCCTCTTCTTTGAAATCTAGACTAGCAGGTAGAAATGAGGTTCTGGAAAAATATTGAAGTGTCTGGAGCCCACCTTGGAATGCAGCTTATATTTATTCAATATAAACAATAAAATCTCATTGTCTTCATAGAGAGAAAAGTCTAGGAGTGGAAGAGTTTAGTTTAGAAAGTTCCATATGTCATCATGACCGACATGAGTGAGGTATGGAATTAAATTATGGTAGCATCTATTACTACAGCACAGGTATGATTTGAATGTTTCCCTTCCAAAATTCAGATTTTGCCAAGGTGATAGTGAAAGAGGAGGTAGTCAGAAACCAGATAGACAGATAGACAGGGAGGGGCTTGGGGAGAAGTAATACCTGTGGAAACGTCCCTGCACCATCCCTGTTATTTAACTCGCAATTGAAAATATGGTTAATGTGGTTAAGAACATCCTCTTAAGGATGGATGTTTTGATCAAAGGGACTTTTTGTCATTTGGACGCGGCGCAATAGCTTAACTAAGTGTCCTAACTTGACCTAAGCTTATTATAATATTATTAGCATGACACTAACATTGAGGTTTTACCACCATCCTCAGTGGGTTTTCCTGTGGTACTTAGGGATAATAATCAAGATGGAGTAACTTTGTTCAAGGGCACACAAGCTCAGTAGAGGTTGGGACCAGGAATCAGTTAGGAGGTTGAGGGGTGGGTAGGATGCAAATGAGAGAAATGCCCCCAGAAGGGAGGAAAAAAACTCAAAGAACTCTCACACTGTGGGTAACCCATTTGGGGCCCCGTCTCTTCTTGACAGCTTTCTGTTGTTTAACAAACTACTCTTTCAATCATCCTTTGATGACCATGTCCCTTAATTTTCTTGGTTGTGAGACAAGAACTTGAGGATCTAAGCTGACAGCGTAGTTGAAAATCCCTGCAACAATAAGACTGAAAATGCCTTTAAGAAGTGTTCATGCCATGAGTTTTCCACCCTCATGGATGGAAATAGGAGCCCCTATCAAAGAGCTTGATGGAGTTAGTTCACCCTTTTTGACTCTTCCACCTTCTGTCATGTGAAGATCTAGCATTTCTCCCCTTCAGAGGATGCAGCATTCAAAATGCTATATGGAAGGCAGACTGGAACTCACCAGACAATGAACCCACCAGCACCTTGATCTTGGACTTCCCAGTCTCCAGAATGGGGAGAAAATACTTTTCTGTTTCTTATAAATTACCCAGTTTGTGGTATTTTTGTTATAACAGCACAAAATGGATTAAATTAACAAGGATCAAGAAAAGGCTGATCAGGACCAAAAAACTGATCAAGTATCTTTCAATGTCAAGGAAATTTGTATCATATTGGACAAAAAAAATACAAACCTAGATATCTTTTTTAAACTTGGATCCTAAAACTCAGTCTCTTGTTATAAGTCTGTTTTATTGACAGGTACAAACTCACACAATTATTATAGTAAAATTATTTTTTCTAGGGATTAAATCAAATAACGTAGGTTGGCTCCCAGCATAGTTACTCTTATATAATAGACATTAACTACATAAAAGGTCATTGTTATTAAACATCATTAACAAAAATAACAGGAAACATATTTTCTCTGAATGTATGATTTTTCATTTCTTCATCAGTAAAACAGGTTAAAAAACACAATGAATTTTAATATGGTAAGTAATGAAAATATTATATTTAAAAACTCTACTTTGATTATTAGCACTTCATCAATTCCAACCCATCATCAAGAGACTTTATCTGCACCTACTTATCTAAATTTATATTATTTTCCTCCCAAATCAGAACACTGCAACACTGATTTTTTTTTTTTCTCTTCCACCAGGTTATTTCTAATCAGTGCTTTGATTTTGATATTTATGCACCAAATATATATTTTTTCTCAACATATGACTTGCTTCTGCTAAAACAGGTAACAACAATGTCTCAGAACACCCACTTCCTGCTATCTTTCCTTTTTTTTCCATCGCAGTGTCTGATTTTGGGTCTTTATAATAATCAATAACATTTGTAAGGAAATTAGATATTTGGTTTTTGGACCTTCTTAAAATACTAAACAGGAAAGTATTAACATGCTTAAATTACTAAATAGGAAAGCTCCTAGCATATGAAATATCAGCAATAGTACTAATTATATAAAGGCATTTTTTAAGTAGCATTTTTAAGAACTGTAGTCAAGGTAATGAAGAAGGTGTAATTTGAGATTTTGAAAGAAACTTCTTAACATGATCTGGCACATAGTTTAAAGAATCTAATTGTTTTAAGAAAAAAAGGTGATCAATGATGTCAACTTTTATATAATGAAAGTAGAAAAGAACTCAGAAAGTCATTTGTCTATTGAAAAAAGGCAGTATAAGCAAGAAGTTAAGGGTTTTTAAGAAGTGAAAACAAATGTTTCTATTACTGAAAAGTTTGGCAATAATAAAAGCAAAAATATAAAAAATTAATTTAAAGGAGAATGGACTATGAAAATGGAATAAACAAAATACAAGAACCATAATAGACATACTATTGAGTGTTTATAGTGTGTATGGCACAGGACTGCTTTATATGTATTTCATATGTACTCAATTTGTTTATACCAATAACTCTGTGTGAGATAGGTAGTATCACCATACCACATTTTAGACAGAAAAACAGAAATACAAACTGATTAATATTCTGTATCATGGTCAAAAAACCAATAAGAAATTAGAGTCGGCAGTTGGATACAGATCTATCACATAGCTGTAACCACTATTCCATGTTGTTTCTCAAAATCTAATAGGATAATGAACCAAGATGAATCAAGAACCTAACAGAGATTGGAGAGAATGAAATATAAAGGAATATTTAAAATCTTATAAAATATACTTATTTTCAAAGGTTAAAAATACAAATATATACAAAACATATCTTTTGTTCTAACTATATATTAGATAATAAGGTAAGCCCTGGAAATACACTAATAGCAAAAGTAGACAGTGCCACAACAACATGTTTTTCCTCTGTCTCAGGAGAGAAGGAGAAGAGAATTAAGAGAGGGTTGACTTAATTTTAAATAGGTTCTTATTAGTTTAGACTTTATTAGTTTGTATGATTTCTAGCCAAGGGTATCTTGCAGTATGTGGCTAGGGAACAAGACAGTTGAGTGATTACCTAAAAATCGATGTTTCAATTAATGATGTGCCCTCATTAATACTGTCTGTGAAGCAGATGAGTTAACAAACCACAAACAAATGAGCGATATTTTCATAAATAAGTTGTTTCTGATTAAATATGTTAAAAGAATCAAGGAAGTCTTGGTTTTGATGAAAATTTCTTAAATTAGTATGAAACGTGCATTTTTTAACCAACCAATTAAGTGGATAAATGACTGAGTCAAGGTCACCTCTGAGTGTATTACATATGAGTCAGAATTTCAGTTCTGACTCCTAGTTTTAAGATCTTCTGGATCATTAAGGGTGCTCCAGATTTTTAAGTGAGGGAATTGAACTTGAAAGGCATTCTTAGTAGTTTAATTGTAATGTAGAGGTTGAAGACAATTTGGTTTGATCTTCTAGTCACTTGTCCTCCAAGTTTTTGAAATATCAAAAGGTCTATCATATTTTGATTTTTCTGGTCACAGAAATACTCACTATGTACTGCCATACAATATAAACTGATTTTTTTTTTATTCTGTAGGCTTGTTCTAAATTTCAGAAATGATTACTTATTGGAAAATTGTATTAGTAAAAAAAAATCATAATTAAGGATAAAAATCATAAAATTTTATAAATAATACATTTAATTTTATCAAGATGTATCAAGATGACCCCTTATAAGTTAAGCAGAAAATTATCATTTTTGTCCATGAGAGACTAGATCTTTTAGTTTAAGAAAAAAGGTGAGTATATGGAAAAAACAAACACACAAAGTGATTAACAAAAGTAAATTTAAGACAAAATAATTTTGTTGAATCATTAACTCAGTGAGTCCATTTTTCTCCTTTGAAGCTATGATTTAAAATTGTATGTGATAAAAAGCTACATTTGGGCAAGAAGAAAACCCATATTTTCCCCAAGAACCACATGAGGGATAGCTAAAAATCAAAGAGAAGCTATTAGAACAGCAGTTGCTTTTAAAAAGAAGCAGTAGAAAAGGGCTGGTGGGAGGAAGATAATTTTAGCAACTACTCCCACTATACTTTTATTTCCTTAAATATAAATATACGTTTACTTATTTAACGTTCATTCTTATTCAAATAAAAGCTAAGATTAAGGTTGCGGCAGTTGGAAGGTGAAAGTTAGATGTGTAAGTGGGAAACTCTTCAAAAACAAGTTATTGAAGAGAGCACTCCCCAATGGAGATATGAAGAGTTTTTTGGATTCTCTCAGAAAAACACACATAATCTGTAAAAAGTATTTTTTTTAGTGACCATATTAAGTACTTAGAAATTGCCCTTGAAATACGTAGCAATTACCCAAGCAAACCTACTAAATATCTATAAGAACAATGAGAGTCAGTGACATTGAATCCGAGCCAGCTTCTTCCACATCCATCCCAAAACAGGTGTGTCTATCTAAGAAAAAAATGAGAATCCCTTTCACTTAACCCTCTGGTACAGGGCTGTTCCAGGAAAGGCGGACCACCAGTATTCCTCACCTACCCCAACTCCTTGCAGAAGAAGCACTGTTTCAGGCAAGATCATACAAGAGTTCTAGCACACTTTTTCTGCAGCCAGCACCCGCCTGTAGAATAGAAGCTCTGACCTAGGCACTGCAGACAGAGTATTTGGTCCCAATCACCTGCATCCAACTCGCTTGTAGGACAGACGTTTCACAACTAGAAGATAAAAAAGGCCAGAGACTAACAAATTGTCCACATCTCTGCTTTTAACTTAGGGATATCATCATGAGAAAATCAGGTTTTTGTCCTCATACCCACTTTCCAAGCAGTTGCACCAAGGTTCTGCCAGGGAAGAGCGAGTTCATAACTAGAATCCTTGTAGCTCTAGATCAATCAGTTAAAAGTTAGTGGAGCTTTAGCAGTTAGGTGTGGAACCAACAGAAGCAGGAAAATTAACAGAGATCTGGGAAAGAAACAAAAAAATACTGCTAAGAATGCTGCCGCTGGGCTTGGTGGCTCAGCCTGTAATCCTGCACTTTGGGAGGCCGAGGTGAGTGGATTGCCTGAGCCCAAGGGTTCAAGACCCTCCCGGGCAACTTGGCGAGACCTCACCTCCACAATAAATCAAAATCTAGCGGGGCGTGGTAGCGCGCGTCTGTAGTTCCAGCCACTTGGAAGGCTGAGGCGGAAGGATCGGATCGCCGGAGCCCAGCGGGTCCAGGCTGCGGTGGCCGGGAGCGGCTGCTGCACTCCAGTCTGGGCCACAGAATGAGACTCCAACTCGGAAAAAAAGAAAAAAGAAAAAAAATACTGCCAAAATTCAATTGTACTTTTTTACACTAGCAATTTATTTTAATAACATATAGCATAATAGGCCAGGCATGGTAGCTCACACCTGTAATCCCAGCAGGCAGGGAGGCTGAAGCAAGAGGATTGCTTGAGCCTAGGAATTAGAGATCAGTCTAGGCAACATAGCAAGATCTCATCTTTAGGAACAATTGTAAAACAATTATTCCCAGAAAGGGGATTGCTGGATCATATGGAAGGTCAAGTTCTAGTTCCTTTAGAAATCACCTCACTATTTTCTAGTTGGACTAGTTTGCATTCCCACCAACATTGTAGAAGCATCCCCTTTTTTCTGCACCCATGCCAGCATCTATTGTTTTTTGATTTATTAATGATGGCCATCCTTACTTATGTCTTCTTTTGAGAACTATCTATTCATATCTTAAACTCACTCTTCCCTTTTGGTCTGTTTGAGTTCCTGGTAGATTATGAATGTTAGACTTTTGTCAGACACACAGTTAGCAAATATTTAAATTGTTCTACATCTACACATGCATGCTTACTGCAGCATTATTCACAACATAAAAAACATGGAACCAATAGTATTGCCTATAGAAAGTGAATTGAATAAAGAAAATGCAGTACATATACATAGTGGAATATCAGGCAGTCATAAAAAGGACAAAATTATGGACATTGCAGCAAATTGGAGACAATCATACTTAGTGATCTATCACAGAAACAAAGAACCGAATATCACACGTTCTCACTCATTTGTGGGAACAGGAATTAAGGAGGGGTCTGGTATCTCATTGTCTCATTGCAGTGATCTGGTGAGTTTCAGTTCCTTGATATTATGGGCCTCAGGGTCAGTTTCCAGAGAAAGAAATCAGATAAGAATAGTGTAGGTTTCAAGTTTTAAGACCAGAAGGGTAAATTTCTATGTTTTTTAAAAAAACCTGTTACCGTTAGTTCTATGGGGAAGTTGGACCAATATCAGAACAACTAGATATACACAGGCAAAAGAATGAAGTTGGACCCCTTTTTAACATAAATTAAAAAATTAGCTCAGAAGGATTTATAGAACTATAGGAAAAAGCTAAAATTATAAACTCTCAGAAGAAAACCTAAGAATAAATAATAGCAATCTTGATTTAGGCAGTTTTCTTAGATATCAAATCCTCAGTTGACCAAAAGAAAGTGGATAAATCGAATTTCATTAAATTTTAAAACTTTTGAGCTATAAAAAAAGTGCAAGAGATAATCCAAAAAAATGGAAGAATATGTTTGAAAATCATATATCTGAGAAGGGTACTGTATTTAGAATAAAGAACTCTTACAATTCTATAAAAGACAACTCAATTAAAAAATGGGCAAGGAATCTGAATAGATTATTTCTGCAGAGGAGATGAACATGAATAATTTTAAACTCTCTTACACTGCTGGTAAATGTGCAAAGTAGTACAGTCTCTTTGGACAGTTGGGCAGTTTCTCAAAAAGTAAAATCCAATATTCCAGCAATTCTACTGCTAGTTGTATATCCAAGAGAAATGAAAACATGCAAGATAAAAGAAAGCCAACATACACCCAAAAACTTGTACAAAAGTGTTTATAGCAGTATTATTTGCAATAGCAAAAATGTGCAAACAGTCTAAATATCCATCAACTGACAGAGTAAAATAAAAGTGATTCAATGGAATATTACTGAGCAATGCCAATGAATGAAATACGGAGGCATAAATGAAGCTTGGAAATATTATACTAAGTGAAAAAACACAATAGACTACAATCTGTAATATTACATATATATGAAAAGTCTAGAATAGGTAAATCAATAAATTCCTTAATAGTTGCCTAACACAAGAGATCAGGAAGCTGAGAAGGAATAAGTAGTGGTTTGTAATGTGTATGACCTTTTTCTTTTTTGCAGCTGACGGTTGAACAACTCTATGAATATACTAAAAACTATCTTATTGCACACTTCAATTGTATGGTATGTGATTTATACATCTAATAAAGCTGTAATTAGAAAATCAAATGTATTAGGATAAAGTCATACACATTTTCAATGAAGCAATTTATCATAGAAAAATTCATTTCATTGTCATAATAGAATCAAATAAATTAAAAATATATAACATCATGAATATTTATGCCATGTTTTAGACAGTTGTATTTTGAGGCTTTGAATGTAACATACAAATATCCCTACAAAATTGGTGTTATAGTAAGTAATTATTCACTTCTGCATAATCAATAATTTTTGAAATTTTCAAAAATTTATTTATATACACATAGGATACCTGTGACTGCAGTTAATGTGTTTTTTATTGTAAATGAATTGTATTTGTTGTGAATGGAAATTATAAGTTCCATATAAGTTATAAAATTTATATTAGAAAGTGATGCAGCCTCAGAGAAAAAAGAGAAGCTAAAATTGATTTTTCATTCATTGGTTTTGGCTGTGTAATGAAAGACAAATCCTCTTCTGCCAAAATGTATACTTCATGACATGAAACTACTACAATAAAAAGGACTGATAAGCTACTGGCAAATATGCATAAAATGTGATACATTTCTAAACAAAACAATCTTTGGAAGCCTTATAGACCAGTCAATGTTGTTTCAAAGATAAAGAGATAATTACATATGTCTCAAAAGCATATAGAGCTAGGATATTAATATAAATTGCACTTTAATGTCTTGTTTTCTGCCCTATCCATGTTAAGAATCTTAAAAAATAGAAGTGCTATTTTCATTTTTAAATATCGTTACATTTTCTATATGAGTTAGTAATTTAACATACAGACTTGGGAATCAATTACTGTCTCATAACTGAATGCAATTACCAAACTAGTGAAACTCTTCTAGTGAATACATATATACTTGGCAATTAAAAGTTCTTGAGAGCTGGGCTCGGTGGCTCAGCCTGTAATCCCGCGTCTTTGGGAGGCTGAGGTAAGTGGATTGCCTGAGCCCGCAGGTTCGAGACCCGCCTGGGCAGCGAGACCTCATCTCTACAATAAATCAAAAAGTCAGCCGGGCATGGTAGCACATGCCTGTAAGTCCGGCTACTTGGAAGGCTGAGGCGAAAGGATTGCCGGAGCCCAATAGTTCGAGGCTGCGATGGCCAGGAGCAGCCTCTGCACTCCAGTCTGGGTGACAGAGTGAGACTCCAACTCAAAAAAAAAAAAAAAAAAAGTTCTCAAGGGTAAAAAGTGAATGCAGATGTTCACAGTACCACTCTACATCTATAATAAACTGAATATATTGAATGTGGCAATATGTTATTGACAAATATATTATTACTGAAAATTATTTCTCTTAAAAAATTGTAAAATTATCTTGTTTAAGACCATGTGTCTATTGATAAAATGAAATTCACATGTAATGCAGTTATACAAGTTATAAGCCACATAAAAATTAAAACTGGTCAGATGCAGTGACTCACATCCATAATCCCAGCATTTTGGAAGGCCAAGGTGAGAGGATTGCCTGAGCCCATGGATTTGAGACCCGCCTGGGCAACTTGGCAATACCTCATCTCTACAATAAATAAGTTAAAAAAAATAAAAATTAAAATTATCTCCTCAAGTTTTCAGATTAACTCTTGTCTGTCTCAATATCTTTACATATATATATGACCATATAGGTAGAAAATAAATATGTACATGTATACATAAGTGTACATGTTTATTACAGTTATTGGAGTGTGTCTTATTCATTTTGTTTATAGATCAGGCATTTATCACAGGCGACCTTCAAGAAAGATATTAAAGAGCCTAGCATAGTACACCAATCATTTCCTATATATCCATATGCACATTTTTTCCTCACTGAAGTTCTGTACATTTCATTGAATTCCTATCTGTTACACAAAATATTTAGAGTCATTGGGCATATGTTTAATCTATAAGATTGCCAAAAATCGTATTGGATTTTTGTTCAAAAGTATATATGCAACAAGTGGTTGCAAACAAATTATAATACCTTTGATGATGGTCTATGCAGGTGGTAAAAAAGACGCTAGTCAGATATTTTAAATGTTTTTTTTTTTCTCTAGAATTATCCTTAGATTTGTTAAACAAAAGAACACATGAAGGCAAGTTGTTTCACAATGTATTTATTTACTTCCAGCCAAAATCAATAATAGTGAATATACCTTACATTGCCCCCAGTGGCATTTAATTTCAAGACCCCACTATTGAAGATTTTATTTATATACTTATTATATAATGTGCAGGAACTTAAATTATGTGGAATGAAGAGAGGAAAAGAACAAGAGTGAGAAAGAAATGGAATCTCTAAAATATCAAAATGACTACAAATCTGGATATTAAAACTTGATGACAATGATTATTATGCTACTGGTTTTCATAAAGAAAACATCCTAAAATAGTTAACTAATACTATTAGTGCTTATTAATTACCTGTCATTTTTTTCTAAATACCATATATTTGTTTATATGAGGGAGGACCCAGAAAACCCAGAATTTATTTATTAAGAATCATGTATTTATTCTTACATGTTTAAACTTCAGTCACCTTCAAAGTACTCTCCATTTCATGCACTACAACTGTTTTGAACTTGTCAATTTTGATTCATTTTTGTATTTCTGTCATGTTTTGTTTCATCTCTTCCATATTGGCAAATGGTTTCCTTTTGAGACCTTTTTTTTAAAATTTGGGAAAACAACAACAAATAAAGGGAGTTTGGGGCAAAATTGGGGGAATAAGGAGTGTAGTGTATGGGGATTATGCCATTTCTCGCCAAAAGCTGCTGAATATTCAACATGGTGTGAACAGGTTGTTCTTGTAAATCACCCAACATGAAATAAGCAAAAGCGTTGAAATAATCTCCAAAAAAGTGTTCACTGAAGCCTAACACGGCCTCTCATAACAACTCTAGCTGGCACGATGATGATGGGTTCCTAGAACACTTACCTAATGGGGTAAGCCTGTACTACAAGATGTCTGCCCTCCAAAACATAATTCCAGTTTCTAGGGGGTCCCCCTCACATCTAACTATACCTATATTTATACTATAAATTAATATATTTTTCACAATCTTCTGTTGTAGGTACAGCTATTATTTTTTTATTTTACAGATGAAATATTAGGGTTTTGAGATGTTGAGTGATTTGCTCAAGACCATACAGTATTGCTGGGCTTTAACCTTGGGTTATAAAGTTAAAGCATCTTTAATGTTAACGTCTATGCTGTCATTGTCTCTCGATATTAAGCTATCGTAACCAAAAATATTGAACCAGAGTAACTATGTATAGTTAGTTTCAGTAGACTCTGTAAGTATGTAATCAATTATTATAACTGTCTTCATTAAAATTAATAAATAGTTAATATCCATGAGAATTAGAGGTCGGGAATAAAATTAATCCCACAATTTTTTTCATTGAACAAACATGAGCAACAGTTAATTTTTAGCAACATACACCATTGTTTCCATTTAGATAGAAATAAGAAAGAAGTTATCTCTTAGAAATTAATACAAGCAAAACAAAATACTACTGTTGTTATTTTAGTAAGAGTTTTCACTTGTCATTTACATTCCTCCAGATAAATTAATCTGTATATAAATTTGAACACAGAGCATCATTGTGTTCTTACTCTAATGGAGTGAAACAATTAATGACTATAAGCACCAGTAGCAAGGACATCAGAAAACCTGTCTGACTGCAGCCTTTAGTCATATAATTGATGTTACTTTGTGACAACCTAATATTGGTCATCTTGCCTTCAATGATGTTTCCTAGTGTGTTCTCAGATAGATGTCACAGAGTTAAACTATTTGGATGCTATGATTCAAATTTCAACAGCATACACTGGCATAGATGTTCAGGTTCTGTAAGCCAGTTCAGTGCTAGTTGTTCCGTGTCTCTGTTCTACACAGTGGTAGGAATTTTTAATACAGTCCTAGGTTTAACATTACTTTTATGTGTTGATTCTTTATACACCAAAATAGCATAGGCTAGCTGTATAAAATGTAAATGTGCTGCTCTTTGATGAGAATATTTTAATCAACAACTTGCCTGAATTTTTATGTCCTTAGGCAAGAAGAATTCTAAAACGTGTAGTAAAAGATCAAAGAAAATGTTCAATTGTAGCTGGAATTAATGTGTTGTAAAATTTGTGAGGTATGTTACAAGTTAAACCCAGAATAAGAAAAATTACATTATGCCTATTTCAGTTGTCAATATTCAGAATTCTATATTTATTTTTTATCTTTCTTCTTCTGCATCTATCATATTCAGGGGAATTTTAGTAAATTTTGCCTTTTCATAAATCTGGAATTATACCTGATTTCTGTAATACCATCACCACCACCTAATCTTATTTGATGTCAGTCTGTATTATGATTTTCATAGCAGAATCCATTTAATAAACTTCCTCAATAATTCTTACGAGCCCCCTTTAAACAGAGTATAGTCAGTTCTTCAGTCAACTTAATTCATGGCATTTTTCAGCCTTAAAAAAAATTTTTTTAAATTGTATTTAAATTTTTAATCCTGCTGTTTTAGATACTTCGGAAGTTTTCTTGCCTTATTTTACCAATTTTATATTCTCTTATTTTCAAGCATAAACCATTCATCTTAATTCTCTCAGACCAGCTTTCTCAATAGGATCATTTGTAACTCTCACTTCTATATCCACTATTTTTTTACTTGTTTTACTCTTATCTAACCTTTCTTGAGTATTCTGATTATGTAAATTCTTACATTCCCAACCTGTTTTGTTTCAAGCTCCCTAAAAACTTGTGTTTATATAGGCCTTATATAATAATATTTATAATTGTAAAAGTTAAAAATTAGAACATTAATGCATTTAAACCAAACAATATTAACCTACTATATGTTTCATAAATAAAATAATGTTAGAAAAATAAGTATACATTTTTAGAATAGTGAAATAAGTGTTATTCTTTTATATTTGCACATCTTTAGCAGAGACTAACAGATTTTCCTATCTACTTCTGCTTTTGGTCTGTTGTTGTTTTGAGTGAGTCTATAAAGAAAATTTGTCTCATATATAAAGGCAGCGGGAAAAGAGAGAACCTTGCAGATCCCTTGAAAATTTTGGCACTGCTAGGGATCTTTGAATTATACTTGGAATCTACTACTTGAAATTCCTGGTTAAGACCCATTCCCTCTTGCCTTGGTAGTTCTTTTTTGAGTAATTAAAACATGAATTAATCCACAAATGTTTAATATTTTAACTTCCTCATAATATATGCCTTGATCTTCTAAATTATACAGTATAGTTTATATTTCCATGTGAAGTAGGAGAATATATTGTTTCAGTACCAAGTTTCTCTTGCAAGATTTCTCATGATCTATTCCAGTCCTTGCTAAACCATTAACTAGCTATAAGGCAAGCCTTTTCACTTATGTATGCCTTAAATTGTTTGTCTGTTCAAGATAAATTATGATAGTACTTATGTTATAGAGTTGCTTTGTGATTTAAACTGCTACATCTGTGTATACGCAAATAAACACACCCAAACATATACATAACAGATTTTTTTAACTCTGTTTCTTATCTGTCTCTCCAGTATTGTAAGGAAATTACAGTATGCATTTCAGTAGTAAAGCACCAGTTTATTATGATATAATTCATATATGTAGTAATTTTTAAAATATTATATAAATCAGAAGTTAATATTTCTAGCATGTTAGATTTCGAAGACAGCCAGTATTCTGAGAAATAGCTTGCAAAAATATTTTTTAAAACTGTCATTCCTGCATAGACACAATTAAGTGATTATCTATTTTAACTTAAAAGTAATCAAATAATTTCTTTTAATGGGTTTTTCATTAATGTAATCTACCCTTTCAGTAGATTTCTGTCATACACATCTGTCATATATGCCCAGTTTCTAAGATAATTAAGAAATTGCCTAAAAAAATAATATTTAGACGGATTATGTACAAATTAGAGACTATGTTATATCACACTATACTTCAAATATTAAACTTTTAAAACAGCAAACAATTTCATCAAATCATTTAAACACAAAGTAACTTCAAAAATGCTGTTTTGGGAATTAAAACATTGTAAAATGAAATTTTGTAGGTTTATTAACAAAGTTATGCTGAAATGGTTTTCTGGGTATCTTCTGCTTCCCTTCATAACACTCATACACATACACAGACACACGCACATTCCATAGTTCATGACCCTGTTTTATTCCCAGGGAGCCTATTTAATTTGTATTACATACATGTCCTCCAAAGCCTCTGGGCTTTGGCTAGATTTCACCAATGGAAAGACCTAGCAGGATACTAGAGGATCTAAGGATAAAGAGGGAGAAGTATATGTTAAATTTTTCCTTTCCTGCAAAATCGCCATGGGTCAGCTGCATCCCTCCAATAAATTACTCTCTATACTTTGCTTGGTTGTAGTAACTGTTTTGTTCTTTTATCCTTTAGACACTCTGCTATTAATAGCTTTGGGAAAATATGTGTGATTGTATTTCCTTACCTTCAACCAGTTTGAGTAAAAAGCAAATGGCACACCTTGAGATTTCCATAAATTTATTTCAGGTTAAATAAGCTCCGTTTCTGACATACATAACCACTCTTTAATTTACACTTATTTAAAGGAAAAAAATAACAGAACAATGAATACGTAAATATTTTCCTTCCCTGCAAAATCATCATGGGCCAGCTGCATCCCTCCAATAAATTAGTCTCCATACTTCTTGCATTTGGTTGTAGTAACTGTTTTTATTATTTTATCCTTTAGACACTCTGCTGTTACAATGACTTATAGAAATGATAATATATAGTGTTTAAGAGGGTCTGTAAAAATAGATTTCATAAACTTTTGCAAGGAGAGTGATAAAGATAGACAAATATTCTCTCCTAAGTTCACAGTCACACACACACATAAACACACTGAGGAAGAGTCATTTGGCAAAAAATTGATTACAACATGTTTGTGATTTAGTAATCCAGTTAAAATTTTCAAGACTGTGAACAACTTGGTTAATAAATTCATTTTGCATCATAATTTTATGTTGTTATCCATATGATAGTTATTCTAATATATGAATTTATCTCACTTTGATAGTGAAAGACAATCAGTTTTTTCTTTGTTTTATAACAGAGAAATATTTGAAACAAAGTCACTTATATACCTTTTCCAGATGTGAAGAATTATATTTAAGCATATGTTCCTAGAAATCAATAGTTGTTGAACGTACTCATTTTCAAACTTGAAAAATATTGAAAAAATCATTTGTATTAAGGTAATATCAAATTATTTTCTTACAATAGTATTTATGCATATCAATTTCATGCAACCCATACTACACTAGACTGCAAATAGTCTTATTATTTAATGAGGCTGGCTATATTTTATTTATAAAATATGGATTCTGGAAATTTGAGTTTGTTCCTGGATGAGTTAGCCACTGATAGGTTTTGCTTATTTTCTATCGAACCGTTAGATTTTTTTCTCATTTATTTATTTTCAGAGATATAGAAGGAGGGGATTGGAAATAGAAGACACCTGGACATAAGATATTTTCAAAATGTTTATCTCCTCACCCTGGTCTATGGAATGGAAGAGAGAAAGATGTGTTCATCTTTATCTTAAGCCAAATGAAAAGTACATGAAGAGCTTGATAAGTGAACTTCAGCATTTGGGATACGAAAACGTTAGTACTATCTCTCACTCAGAAAGACTATCAGTGACAAGGTGTGATTATGCTGTCACTGTTTTGTGTCAGCAAGAAAAGTAGAGGGATGAGATGAAAATAGTGTATTTTAAAGTTTGGTATGCCTGTGGGTGTATATGAGTATGAATGTGTGTTTGTTTAAGGTAAGAACTTGAAGAACAATCCCAGAATGAGTTTATCTTTAAACAACTGGCTTAAGAGAGCTACACAAATGAGGCAAGTTTACTTCAAACAAAATGTAGACCAAAAATACATTTGGTTCAGAGCATACAAGAAGCCTCTATAGTCAAGTAACTTTTATCTAGCTTCCAGTATTATCATAAAGATTTAAAAACAATGTCGACATAGCTGCAGAGCTACTTTATTTCTACATATCATTAATAAAACTCAATATTATGATAAAATCAAGTTTTATTGATAAATCAATATTTTAAATTAATTTATACATCTTTATTTTAAAATCTCTGTATTGAATTCTACTATTTCACAATTAAAAATTGATAATTTCTTATAATTGATTGAAATCACAAAAATATATTTAATAAAAGATCAATATACTTAAATAATTATATTGTGATTGATTATTTTATTATTATTTGTTAATTAATGTTATTATTTAATAAAATAGTGTGAATCTATAAAAGTACAAAAGAGTTTACCATTTTGAATAGGAGCTTCTTCCATCAAAGAAATGTTTATATTAAAATACTGATTTTCTAAGTTTTATTTTACTATACACTGAATTTTTTTTTTTTTGAGTTGGAGTCTCACTCCCTCACCTAGGCGGCAATACAGTGACACACTCACAGCCATCCCAGTGTTGACCTGCTGGGCTCTGGCGATCCTTCTGCCTCAGCCTTCCAAGTAGCCAGAACTAGAGTTGTGCACTACCATGCCCAGCTAATTATTGATTTATTGCAGAGATGAGGTCTCACCAAGTTGCCCTGGCTGGTCTCGAATCAGAAGGCTCAGGCAGTCCACTTGCCTAGGTCTCCCTAAGTGCTGGAATTACAGGCTGAGCCACCGAGCCTGGCCTATACATTGAATTTAAAATCATGTTTTATGGTCCCAAATAAAAAGAAAAAGCTTATCAGATATTTTTAAATTACAAAAATTTTTCAGGAGATTTGAGGAAAAGAGGGCACTTCTAAAGTCATGACTTCAAGTCAGGTATTAAGACAACAACAACAACAAAAATAGAAGAGTATTCCAACATTTCAGAATTTGGATAATTATTTTTGCCTCATTGTCATAAAAAGAAAGTCTAATTCATATATCTGAGAGTTTCTACCCAGCAGATCACGTTCTATCTTAAAAATGTTTGGTACGTAAAACTTGATGGTTCATGGTTCTAACTTTAGTTTAACTTTGGAATAAATGGCAAGTATAAACTATTCTGGAAATATATAGTTTGAATATACAAATCTTAAATATAAAGTCCAATGTAATTCTAACAAATTCACATACCTTACATTACCACAATGCAGAATAATAGAGAATTTTAACAGTGCCTCAGATATCTCCCTCCTGCCTCTCCTCAGTCATCAACTCCCAAAAGGTAAGCACTATTTGACCTTTATCAACATAGATTAATTTTATTTGCTTTTGAATTTAATAAATTTGTCTTCAATTTTAAAATAATGTGTGAATATACAATAATGTATCTATACTTTCGATAATGGAGGGACATTGGCTCGCTTCCAGTTTGAGAAATTTTGAATAATTTTGCAATGAAAATTGTTGTATGCCTTCTAGTAAAGATTTTTATGCATTTTTGGATTTATTGCTAAGAATGGAATTTCTGCATTTAGGTGTGATAAATTCAACTTAATTAGTTACATCTCAAACACTATTCCAAAGTGGTTGTACTAATTAAGATTTCTCCCTCCTAAGAGTGTTTCAGAGTTTCAATTCTTCCAAATATTTTTAATAGATTTTAAAATATATTTTTAATTTTTGCCATTATAGAAAGCATGCAGACTATTTCATTTAAATTTCCCTAATGAATAATTGTCCTTATAAACTTAGCTTCTTCATAACGCATTTGGATATCTTATTTTGTTAGGTACTTTTAAGTTGTTAACAACTTAAAAATTATTTATGGGAACTCTTTTTTATGAATATATAGCTCTTATTTGATTGTATGTTTTCTGTCTTATATGTGACTTTTAAAATTTATTTTAATTTAAAGATGTGGAGTACAATTCAGGTTAGGTACACAAATGTTCATTATGCAGGTACCCTTGTTGATGAGGTGTGCCCTCCCTCCCCTGGCAGTTTCCTACTACTGCCAATCCCTTTCTTATAGTATTATGATAATTGTTTAAGGTCTGCTTATGAGTGAGAACATATGGCTCTCTGTTCTTTGTTTCTATGATAGATCACTGAGTATGATAGAGTCTAAATCCATCCAAGTTCCTGCAAAGTTCATATATTTGTCCTTCTGTATGTCTGTGTGATACCTCCTTGTGTATATATCCCACACTCTCTTTATCCATTCCAGCTTCAGTGGGCAGTATGGTTGGTGTCATGCTTTTGCTATTGTGGATAGAACTGCAACAAACGTGTGTGCAGGTATCTTTTTCATAAAATGACCTGAGTTCCTCCAGGTATATTTCCAGTAGGGAAATCGCTGGGTCATATATTTCTCAACCAACTCATCTTTGACAAAGCCTCTAACAACAACCACTGGAGAAAGGAGAATCTATTCGGTAAATGGTGCTGGGAAAACTGACTGATAACATGCAGAAGATTTAAATAGGACCTCTACCTTTTACCTCACAAAAATTAACTATAAATGGATCAAAGACCTAAACATAAAACCTCAAACTATAAGAATCTTAGAAAATGCAGGAGACACCCAAGTGCTCCTACTATTAGAGAAAAGATGGACAAATGGGATCTCATCAAAATGACAAGTTTTTGCAAAGTAAAAAAAAAAAAAAAATCAAGAGCGTGGAGAGACAGCCCACAGAACAGAAAAAAACATCTAGGATCTCCAAGGAACTCAAACCTGTACAGAGGAAAAAGACAACAGCAACAAAAAGCAGTCCCATTAAAAAGTGGGCAAAGTACATGAATAGACACTTCTCAAAAGAAGATATATGGGCAGCCAACGAACACATAAAAAAGTGCTCATCATCAGAGAAAAGCAAATCATAACCACATTGAGATATCACCTAACCCCAGTAAGAATGATCATCATTAATAAAACAAACAACAGCGGATGCTGGAGAGGATGTGAAGAAAAAGGAAAAAGGAAACTTTCTGCATTTCTGGTGGAAATGCAAACTAATGCAAACTCTTTGGAAGACAGTGTGGTGATATCTGAAAAAACTAGAAATTGACCTTATATGTGACTTTTACAAAACTGTTTTGTTGAGATATAGTTTGACATTTAAGACACATAATTAATTTGATGTGTCCTTTCAGTTATTTTAAAAAAATTCAGTTATTGAATAAATAACTGATTAATAAATAAGAACAAAGAAAGGAAAAGAGGCCCAAGCTGCATGTGGCATGCTGACTTGCAGCCTCCAGCTGTCTCACACTGTGCCTTCCCCAGCTGGACCCGGTTGCAGTAGAACCAGAGATCATCTGGAGCACTATGACCAGGGAGAGACCTGCATTGCCCAGCAAACCTCTGTTCAGTTCTATCCAGCACCAACATGAGATCTAAGACTTCATGTTTGTGTAGGGGAATAGTACATCATAAGGAGGTTGGTCAGCGTATGTGTCTGTATGATTGTATGTCCTAGTTTTTTTTTGGTCATTGTTTTTTATTGTTGTTTGTTTTTGTTTTTTTCTCTTAACCGAATCTGTCTTTAGGTCTATTTTCAATTGTTAATGGGTACCTTTGTCTGTTTTCCCTCTTACTCTTCTCTCCCTCAACCTTCCACTACCCCTCATTCCATTTCTTTCCTTTTCCTTTTCTCATTTTACTTTCAGGGAGCAAGCCATTATTCCCACTAAATGGACAGATTACAAGACAGTGGGAAGTGGGTTCCAGTGCATCTGTATACCTGTCAGTGGATACTGGGATCTGCAGATAGAATTTGAATCACATCACCCCCCTCAAATAAATCTCAAAACTGCAAAAGGTGTAGCCCCCAACCTACAGTCCAGCAACAGAATTGAACAAAGTCAGAGGATTCACACAAAGAAGAATAGGAGATTGGGCAAACCGAAGTAAAAGCAATCCTACCATCCCCGACCATTTAAAGAAGATGGGGAAAAAGAAAAAAGCAGGGAAGAAAATCTATACAAATGAAGAAAAAACAAAAGAAGACTATAGGTCTCACACAGACACCTGGGAGATCAGATAATGAGAAAACAGACTTGGGAATGCAAACAATGAATAGCCCCCAGAATGACTGGTCACATACTACAAACCCTGACACCAGGACATTAATAGAAGAATAAAAAGAATTGAGGGGAGATAAGAGGAAAGTAGGAAGGAATTAATAACTGAGGTAATAGCAGTAAAGAATACTGTGATAGAAATAAACAGCAAACTAACAAGCATGGAAAGCTGAATTAGTCAAGCAGAAGACAGAATCTCAGAACTTGAACACAAAAATATAGAACTAAACCAACCTGTCAAAAACATAGAAAAGAAGCTTAAAAAGACAGAACAAAACATTTAAGAGATGAACAATTTCTTCAAGTGAGTGAAACTAAGAGTAATTGGACTTCCTGAGGCAGAAACAGAGACAGAGACCACCCTGAAACAAACATTCCACAAAATTATTCAATAAAACTTCCCTCACTTCATCAGTGATGTGAAAATTCAAACATAAGATATTCAGAGAACCCCTGCAAGACAACAAATAAGGAGACCAACTCATAAGCACATAATAATTCACCTGAACAAAGTAGATATAAAAAAATTATCCTAAAAGCAGCAGGAGAAAAAGGTAAGACTACCTACCAGGGAAGACTAATCAGAATAGCAGCAGATTTATTTACAGAAACACTTCAGGCTAGGAGAGTTTGGAGCCCAATATTCAAAGTTTTCAAAGATAAACAATTTCAACTGAGAATAACCTACCCATCCAAGCTAAGTTTCATCAGTGAGGAAGAATTAAAATATTTCCTAGACATCCATTCCCTAAGAACTTATGCTGCCTATAGACCACCCCTACAAGAAACTCTTAAGAAAGTATTAAACACAGAAGAAAAGGGAAAAGTACAACAATGTTCTTCACAAGAATATAGGAAAAAGATCGAAAACACACATAAACCACCCCAAACAAGTACAACAACAACTCTACAAGAACCTCAAGACAAAGATAACCTGTCACATTTCAATAATTAGCCTGAATGTGAATGGACTAAATACACCACTGAAAAGACAAAGAAAGGCAAAATGGATAAAATATCATGAAGCAACAATATATTGTCTCCAAGAGACTCATCTCACCAGAAAGGACACTCACAGACTCAAAGTAAGAAAGTGGGAAACAAAATTTCAGGCAAAAGCTAACACAAAAGAAATCTGGAGTTGCAAACTTAATCTCAGAAAAAAATACCCTTTAAACTACCAAAAATTTTAAATGACAATGAAGGCCACTACATAATGATAAAAGGTTCAATCCATCAACAAGAAATATCCATCTTAAACATATATGCACCTAACACAGGAACACCAATGTTCATAAAGCAACTTCTAGGCAAACTTGAAAAAGAGATTGACTCTAACACTATCATAACTGGGGATTTTATTACCCACTCACAATCCTAGACAGATCATCAAGACAAAAAAAAAAAAAAACAGTAAGGGACCCAGAACCTCAATGAGACTCTTCAACAAATGGACTTAATTGAAACCTACAGAACACTCCACCAAACAACCACAGAGTATACATTCTACTCATCACCACATGGAATGTACTCCAAGATCGACCACATCATTGGCCATAAATCAAACATAAACAAATTTCATAAGATTGAAATCTTGCCATGCACCTTCTCAGACCACAGTGGAATAAAAATAAATATCAACACCAACAAAGTTCTCCCAAGACCCACAAACACATGGACACTAAACAGTATGATGCTAAGCAACTTCTGGGTCAATGATGAAATCAAAACAGAGATTATAAGTACAAATGAAAATAAACAAACATCTTCCCAAAACCACTGGGATGCCATGAAAGCAGTACTAAGAGGGGAATTCATATATTTACAAACATACATGAAGAAAATGGAAAGATCACAAGTTAACAGCCTAACAAGTCACCTAAGGAAGCTGTAAATGCAAGACCACCAAAACCCTAACTTCAGCAGAAGAATCTAGATCACCAAAATAAAAGCCCAAATCCAGGATATAGGACAAAAAGATAATACAAATAATCAACAAAGTAAAAAGCTGGTTCCTTGAAATGATCAACAAGATAGATGGTCCCCTAGCCAGAATGACCAAGAAAAAGAGAGAAAGCCCAAATAAACTTAGTCAGAAACACAAAAGATGAAATCACAACTGACCCTGAAGAAACACAAAAGATTATCAGAGACTAATACATGCAATTGTATGGAAGCAAACTTGAAAACCTAAAGGAAATGGAGGACATTGTGACATCACTAAGTTGAAACAAGAGGAAACTGAGACCCTAAATAGACCAATAACAATCAAGGAAAATGATTATGTCATAAGAAAACTACCTACAAAAAAAGTTCCAGACCAGATGACTCTCTGGCAGAATTCCACAAAACATACAAGGAGGAACTGATGCCAATCCTACTGGAAGTAATCCAGGTGATTGAGAAAGATGGAACTCTCTCCCAATCATTTTATGAAGCTAACATCACATTGATACCCAAGCCAGGTAGCCCCAACAAAGAAAGAGAACTACAGGCCAATATCTTTGATGAACATAGATGCTAAAATTCTCAACAAGATCCTAGCAAATGGATTCAGCAACACATCTCAAAAATCATCCATCACAACCAAGTAGGCTTCATCCCTGGGAGGCAAGGCTGGTTCAATATTCATAAGACCATAAATGTAATTAAATACATCAAAAGATGCAAAAACAAACAAAAAAAACCCCCACATGATTGTATCATTAGATGCAGAAAAAACTTGTGATAAAATCCAGCACCACTTCTTGATAAAAACGCTCGAACATCTAGGCATATGTGGAACATACCTCAAAATAGTAAAAGCCATCTATGAGAAATCTATAGGCAACATACTCCTTAACAGACAAAAGTTGGAACAATTTCCCCTAAAAACTGGACCAAGAAAAGGATGCCCACTCTCACCCTTCCTGTTCAACATAGTTTTGGAAGTCCTGGCTAGAACAATCAGAGAAAAGAAGGCGATCAGGGGTATCCAAATAGGAAAAGAGGAAGTCTAGATATCTTTCGTCACAGATGACATGATTGCATACCTTGAAAACCCAGGTGAATCTACCAAAAACCTCCTTGCACTGATAAAGGACTTTAGCAAAGTCTCAGCATATAAAAATAAATGTACAAAAGACAATTGCATTTCTATCACCAATAATAAACAAACAGAAACCCAAATAAAAAGCACAATTCCATTTACAATAGCCACCCAAAAAATGAAATACCCTGGCATCTTCCTAACAAGAGACGTAAAAGACCTTTACAATGAAAACTATATAACACTGCTCAAAGAAATCAAAGATGACATAAACAAGTGGAAAAATATCCCATGCTCATGGATTGGAAGAATCAACATTGTTAAGATATCCATTTTACCTAAGATTTAACACAATACCCATCAAATTACCAGCAACTTTCTTCTCAGACCTAGAAAACACAATACAGGAATTCATGTGGAAACATAAACAACCAAGAATAGCCAAAACAATCCTAAGCAAAAACAAACAAACAAACAAAAACAAAACAAAACAAAAAGCAGGAGGAATCACACTCCCAGATTTTAAACTTTATTACAAAGCCTACAGTAATCAGAACAGTCTGGTATTGGTACAAGAACAGACATATAGATCAATGGAATAGAATTGAGATTTCAGAAGCAAAACCTCAATTTCTCAACTAACTCATCTTTGACAAAGCCTCCACCACCCACTACTGGGGAGAGGAGAACTTATTCAGTAAATGGTGCTGGGTAAAACTGGCTGACCACATGCAGAATATTAAAACAGGACACCTACCTTACCCCATACACAAAAAATAACTCTAAATGGATCACAGACCTAAATGTAAAACCTCTAACTGTAAGAACTTTGGAAAGTGTGGGAGACATTCTTATGGAAGTTGGGACTGGCAACTGAGTCCTAATCAAAATCCAAAGTGCCCATGCATAAGAGATAAAACAGACAAGTGGGACCTCATTAAACTGACACACTTCTGGAAGGCCAAAGAAACCATCAAGAGAGCAGGGAGACATCCCACAAACTGGGAAAAAATATTTGCCAACTCCATGTCCGACAAATGCCTAACATCAAGAATATACAAGGATCTCAAACGTGCTGAAAAGAAAAAAAAAACAAGCCAGGCTCGGTGGCTCAGCCTATAATCCCAGCACTTTGAGAGGCTGAGGTGAGTTGATTGCTTGAGCCCGCGTGTCTGAGACCTGCCTGGGCAACTTGGAGAGACCTCATCTCTACAATAAGTCAAAAATTAGCCGGGCATGATAGCGCGCCTGTAGTTCCAGTTACTTGGAAGGCTGACGCAGAAGGATCACCGGAGCCCAACAGGTCGAGGCTGCAGTGGCCAGGAGCAGCTAGTGCACTCCAGTCTGGGTGACAGAGTGAGACTCTAACTCAAAAAAAAAAAAAAAAAAAAAAAAAAAAAAAACAAGCAGCCCTATTACAAAGTGGGCTACAGATACGAACAGACACTTTTTTAAAGACAACATAAGAGTAGCCAACAGGTATATGAAAAAATGTTCAGCCTCACTCGTCATCAAGGAAATGCAAATTAAAACTACACTGAGATACCACCTAACTCCTGTCAGAATGGCCATCATTAATAACTCAGAAAATAACAGATGCTGGAGAGGATATGGCAAAAAAGGACCACTTCACTGTTGGTGGGAGTGCAAACTAGTTCAACCTCTGTGGAAATCAGTGTGGCGATTCCTAAAAGTTATGAAAATCTACTTCCATATGACTCTGCAATCCCCTACTAGGAATGTATCTGGAAGAACTCAGGTCACTCTATAAAAAAGATACTTGCACATGTATGTTAATCATAACACTGTTCACAAGAGCAAGAACATGGAACCAACCGTGCTTCCCATCAAAAGAGAAATGGATAAAAAAAATGTGGTACATTTACACAATGGTATACTATGCAGTCATAAAAAAGAACAAAATCATGACCTTAGCAGCAACCTGGATGGAATTAGAGTTTCTAATACTGAGTGATCTCTCACAGAAACAAAGAGCTGAGTATCGCATGTTCTCACTCATAAGTGGACCTTGAACAACTACCGTAATACTATAAGAAAAGGATTGAAAGTGGTGGGAAACTGCGGGGAGGGGGGATGGGGAGGTGGGATTGACAGTAGTCGATATCTGCCTGGGGAAGGGGACACACCTCATCAATAAGTGTGTATACCTAGCCCTGGATTGTACCCCACAATTTTAAATAAAAATTAAAATAGGGAAAAATTTTCAGTTATTGAATAAATTTCAGAATTCTCATTGATTTTTTTATAATTTATAATTTTCAGTAATATTCTCTATTTGATGGATTGTCATTATACCTCCTTTAAGCATGGTTTCATAGGTTCATAAGTTCATTGAAGATATTTACAATGGTTGCTTTGAACTATTTGTCCCATAAGTTTGACATGTTGGCTTTCTTTCACGCAATGTTTTCTGTCTGTTTTTTTTTTCATGTGATATGTCACACTTTTTACAATTGAGTTTCATAATTTTTTGTTGAAAGTTGGACATTTTACTGATGTGTTTTAATAACTGAATACCCATTCCATTCACAATTTATGGGGCTTTTTATTGTTGCTGTTATTGCTGTTTGTTTTTTAATTTGTTTGGTGACTCAACTTTACTGTTTTAGTAATGTATTTTCCAGACATTGTGAAGGTTCTGATGTTTCTCCTTAGATATGCCTTGGGTATGGGCACAGTCATCATGGCCTCTCTTTCATTTTTGCTTTCCTTGACCTCTCTGTTGAGTTCTGCTTTTATTGGCATCATACCAAGTAGTTAGACTTCACTAATCTTTAGCCAGTTGCCTTACTGTACAATCTGTGGCATAAATTGCTTTGTCGTCTAATCCAATTAAATCTGGGCTCCTTTGCATGGGTAGTTTTTGAGGTCATATTTGGAAGTCTTAACTTTGAGGTCCTGTTTTGAGAACTCTTTTTCACTTTCTCTTTTCTTGGCAAATTTCTTGGCCTATGGATTAGCTTATTGTTCTGGTGGTACTTCCATCCTTCTCTGAATAAGGTACCATCAAGTCTCTCATGTTTTTGAGAGTGCTTTTTGGCTCAAACTACCTCACATTCTGTTCTAAATAGAAGTCTGTTCCTTTGATGAGAACTTTGAAACCCTCTATGTGTGGCCTGCATCTCTCCATAGGCATAACATCTCCTCTAGAGTCAACTTCTCTTAGAGGGGTATTCCTGATTATAAGGAAATTGGGCTGGGCACGGTGGCTCGAGCCTGTAATCCCAGTGCTTTGGGAGACCGAGGAGAGAGGATTGCCTGAGTCAGGGGTTTGAGACCAGCCTGGACAACTTGGTGAGATCTCATCTCTACAATAAATCAAAAAAAAAAAAATTAGCTGGGCATGG